>NW_027314467.1:0-14710 GCF_040954645.1 Diabrotica undecimpunctata | reverse complement strand
ACGCGCTATCTCAGAGTCATTCCTGAAGCTTTCACCCAAATGTATCGCCCAAACGAAAAATATTACATTACTCCCCACTAGCAGTGGGGTGGACAGAGCAGTGACGAGTTACCTGAAGTTGCCAATCACTCCCGTGGCCCAACTGGTGGCGAGGACACCCCGCAAGTTTAACACGCCTCTAAACACCTACCTTGACATACCAGGAGGAGAGCTACGTCATGTGTTACTTGAGGAGGAGAGTCTGGAACAAGAAATGACGCATACGCAGTGGCGATCGATTCACGAATCTAATTGGCATTATATTGTGGCCACCGGGATCATTACTATAATGGTAATAATTGGGATACTCACGTTATGGAAGTACCGTCCTGTTGCACGACTATGTCGTTCAGGGAATCCACAAACTCAGACTAACGAACAGGAAGTACCTCCCACTTTCCACATTTTCATCCAATTGCCCTAATTTTAATCTAGAGATAGAGTCGGACATTGATAGCTAGGGTACGGTTGGAAGATTGTTGATTATTCTTAAACTATTTATAATTTATCATGTTTGAATTTTACTATGTTATGTAATACTTATATGTAAACTTTGAGTATTGACACTTGGGCCAGATTGCCCGATTCCGCAGTATGTCCAATATCAAATCTTTAGAATTCATATCCGAAATTGGACAGTATAATTTTATCACCCAGTAGACCGAATGAATCTATTTGTTATTAAATACACACACGTAGTTAATTAGGTTACATACACATTTGGTCAATTATCAATAATATAATTTGGACATCAGTCAAAAGTGCTGACAAAGTTAAACTATTTACATAAATTAAATACACATGTCACGCGAGGTCCGCGAAAATATTGACCCAATTAAAGTTTATATAAAACTAAGATCTCTTGCCTAGAGAGGCATTCAATCAATATTCACTCAACGAACTTGATAGTCTTCAACGATCAACTTCATCAGTCTCTACTCAAAGTAATCCCGGGTCTACACCCATAGTGTACGTCTCTACAATAAACTCTGCTACTATTATTTGGTGTTTCCATTACAACTGAACGAACATCTTCACTGAGCCAACGAAGGGGATTTGTTCATATGGTTAAGATTGCTTTATTGATATAGGCTATTTAATTACGCATCTTTTGATACCAAAAAAATCTACCTAATACACATAGTTTATACAAAAATCATAAAGTAATCCAAATTATTTTTGTAAATGCCTCTCCTGTACAATTTGCTTATTTTGACTTGTAGTGCTTTTGTATTTAAGAAGCGATGTGTCTTTTGACAGGTATCTTATAGTTGTCTAACAAATTAAAGTAAAATTTTATTCTTATTAGAGAGTACCTAATACAGTACTTCAAAAAACAGAAAACTTTGGATTTTCATTAGACTAAACAATCTGAAATTTTAACATACGATCTCGTCATTCTCTATTTATAGAATTGCTATGTGCTGTAAACGTTATATTTGTTTTTCCTAATTTAAAGTTTCCTTGTGTTAATGTGTTTATATAAATATAAAAATATTGTATGAAGTTCATATAAATTAAAATGAACTAAGCTAAACTATTATTATGTGAATACGTGTATACAGTAGTGCATTTGTTTATTTTAGTAAATTCTCGAAATATGAAATGAACATGGCACTAACTACTAAAGAGTTAATAGCTTTGTTAGAAGAAGACTCAGATTGTGAAAATGATGACTCACTTAATGTGGTTTATTTGCCGCCTAGATTAGATTAGAAAGTTTCTGATGTAGAAGACATTGATGATAATACTATTTGTGAAGAATGAATAAAATCGTATATTGCAGGTACATACGAAATACAAGTAATTGGGAATTCTGACGATTTTGATTATGATATTCCTCTGAACCACAGATAAAACGTGGAAAGAAAAAACCAGGCAAAATTAGTAAATCCAAATTTGTCTCAAGTTGTAACAACAGATATTCTTTCGTGCTCAGTAGTAATTCAACATCAGTCTGATTGATATTTAGACAATATAAAAGCCAACCATGGAGGCAAGTCATATATTGAAGTATTTTCACTCTTTTTTGATAAAAAAGTAATTGAGAGCATTTTATATTTACATACATAGATTAAAAAAAAAATTATTAGCATATGTATATTGTCTCGTTCACACTCTGCTGTAAGTTGAGATGCATTGGTTAAAGAATGAGGATAAAGAAGTGCACATTATAAAAGAAAGCATGAGCCGACATAGATTTATATTTATAATTTATAATTTATAATAGTGAAGAAACCGCTACATCAGTGTCAAACTTAGTACATGGACGTCAATCTAAATTTGCTTTACCAGATGAAACCAGACTCGACAATATTGGCCACATTACAAAAAGAGGCGATAGTGCAAGAATGAAGGATATGCAAAAGTAATACTATTTATTTATGTAAAACGTGTAGAATGCAACTACACCCCGAATCTTACTCTGAGATAGCGCGTAAAATTTAATTGACATTTTAGATACAATATGTTCCTTTACTAAAAATTGTACTGTTTTCCTTGAAAATGCGAAAAAAAAATCTTTTTATTTGTAAATTAATCTTAACTTATGCGTTTTTATTCCAATCTAATAAATTAATTGTCAAATTTCTCTTTGTATATTGAGCGGCCTTAATGGGTTAATACTATATAAAGAATAAACTTGCCTCAAATTTACTTTACTTACCTCAAAACTATTTTAAAGTTAATAATAAAGTCTATTTAATAAATATATTCCCAAGAAATAGAGCACACTACGCATATGCCCATATATGTATAACGAATAAACTAAAATATCAAATTTCTCTCATTCCCATTCTTTCTAAGAACGTAAATATATATAGACCAGCAAAATATTGCTAAGTTTACCGATTTTTCAAACTATTCAATGAACTTGTCTCACTATACACTCGTGAATCGCAGCAATTTATATTGTTACGGGGGCAAATTTTTATGAGACTATCTTACTTTTTTACATATTTACATGGGTGAAGGATACACAATAAAAATGACCCCGGTAAGAATTTACTGCTGACATTTTATATGGTTGCCGCTACCGTTTAGTTCAATTTGTAGATTAGTCACCTTTAATTGAAAATTGTCCGACTATAACCAAATACAGGATACAAGTCCCAAACTGGGCTAAGGAGCCAATGATAATTATGAAGTCGAAACAAAGGGTAATATAATTATGAGAGCCTATTCAGCTACTGCAGTTTATTCATCCATTAGACTGATCAAAAGTTATTCAGTGGCATTATTCTTCTTCTAATTCTTCTTTTTGTGTAGACAAACATGTCTGTTTTTTAATGTGTCTTCAGTAAGTAGTCATTCCATCGTTTAGATGGTCTTTCCATTGATCGTCTTCCTATTGGGGAACCGTCTCTGGCCGTCTTTATTATTCTATTTGTTTTCATTTGGCTTATATAATCGTACCGTTCTACTTTTCTATTCTTTTCTCTCTATGTTTGTTTTCTTTATATGAGATCGTGTTTCTGCCGCGTATGTCTGCCTTTCATTTCTTTCCCGATATTTTTATATCTCCATACTGTTTCATTTTGTCTTTTTTGGGGAAATTAACAACGTCCATTTTTTAGCGGTTAAATTAAATTCGTGCAGCATACGCTGTAAATAATCTTCACTTTGAAATATTAGTAGTTTGATTAATAGAATAGTATTAGTAGTTTACTTAATTTTTTTTTCTACACAAGCTGTTAATTTTAAATTAATTTTTCTGGAAAATTTATTTAAGAGGGAAAACATTTGTACTTTTTTTATAAAATTTGTAATGTTTTATAGAAACATCTATTTTTAGTTTAATATTTATATTTTTGTACTTCTATGACTTGCTCAAATGTATCTGTTCAAGTGACAAGTCACAGAAGTAATCTCAAAGGTGAACCAACCTAAACTGTTTATGTTACATCTCCCTCTTTTACAAAACTTAAAAACAACTGAAACCTAACAACTGAAACCGGAAAAACAACACTAACCTAAAAAAAATACAATAATTAAAATATGATTTATCTCTATATCTAGCTGATTTTATAATGCAACGACCAGGGCGGGTTTTGTTAGGGCCTGTTACTGGTATTATTGTTTTTACTTTGAGTTTTATCTGATTTTTTATTACCGATAAATGTTTCTATTTGATCCTCACATTTTGTTTTAGATGCATCAGTTTTGTACATAGGTAATAAATCCTTATTATTGGATTCCAGGTACACAGGATTTGGATTTGGTCTCAAGAATGATGAATTCCGTGTTAGAACCTTATCCCAATCCTCCCTCACCAAATATGATCTAAGAGTACTTACTATACTCTTGAACCACTTCACCTAGTACCCATTAATTGTCTTTCTTTATCATTACACTCTGCCCTTCTGCAAATAAAGGTCTTTCGTGAGCTGGCTTGTCATATAAAGTTTTTGTTATAATCCTCTTTTCTTTAATTTTCAGCTCAGCTTTTAAGTCAAAATCAGCTGTTTCTGTTAATAACTCATACTAATTGGTAAATTGGTTCAAAGCAATCGTTTGTTCAATAGCTAACAATACTATACAGCTTTTTCACTTAGTTCAGTTGATTTTGGGTATTTTGGACTGGAGGTTATCAAATTTATTTCCCAACTCTCAGAAAAGTCTTTAAATTTCTTACTTTTAAATGGTTGGTTATCAGACGTAAAATTATTTGGTATGCCATGAGTAGAAAAAAAAACTTTAAGCTTGTCAATTACTTCCTCTGTAATTTTATTTTTTAAAGGAAGAAGTTCTATTCAATTACCAAAGTATTCACTCAAAGTCAAATAATCTTGCCCTGTATAAGTTAAAATATCAGCCACCACTTTTTCAAAGGAAATATTTGATCTTTTAGGCTGAATGAGTGGTTCTCTAGGAATTTTCCGACTGCATTTTAAACATGTTTTACATTTCGATACAAAATTCTGTACCAGTGGCGGATCCAAGGGGGGGGTCACGGGGGTCATGACCACCCCCAAAACAAAATTAAATATAAATCAAATAATCCTAAAAAAATAATTTAAAACCCATCAACCTTATAAGCAGGAAGTCAAGAGTTGAAATGATTCAAACTCATTTATTCTACGGGTAAGTGTAGAAGACATCCACGAATTCAGAGTTACGCGATTTTCAAATTTTGTCAATTCGTCATTTGAGTGCCAGAGAATCGTTCGATTATCGATGAGATAGAATTTCCGCCCACACATTATTGCTCATTCAATATACATGACATGACTTTTCGCACGAAATCAGCACATTTTTATTTTGTATTAGGTATTTCTTATCTTCAGTTTTGTCTACGAATTGGTTGTTCTTAATTTGAATATGTATTAAAATTGTTGAGACTGTGTGCTACATTTTATAATTTATCTATAATAAATATCAAAGTGAATATTGTTGTTGCATTAGCTGTCTGATAAGTTAGTGAATACAAATAAAGGAACTGGAGGCTGCTGTCCAAGATATTTGTGAAACTTGTTGGGTTGAAAGACATGAAGGTCATCTTCAGTTCCAGGGCGAATCAATCATCAAAATATACTACGCTCTTGAAACAATTTCTATGTAGAAGGACAGTAAAATGTCAGCTGATGCATTTTCAATAATGGAAACTATTAGGAGCCCAGAATTTCTCATTTTAGTAGTTTGTCTTAGTGATGTTTTAGGTACAACTGTATCACTTAGTCGTCTTCTTCAGTCATCAAAATTAGATTTGAAGTAGGCTACTGAGGCCATAGAGGACGCTAAATGATTCTTCAAAATAAAAGATCAAATGCTGAATCTGTTTTTAACAAACTTTACTATGAAGTAAACAAAATAGCTGAACAACTAGACATTGAATTGAAGATGCTTCGTATAGTTTCTCGTCAAACCTGTCGTCAAAACCAATCTGCTAACTGTTGCTATTTATTTACCCATTTTAGACAATATCCTAACTGATTTAGAAGAACGACTTTTACCGAAACTTATGAATCTATTCAATCTTCGAGTTGTTTTACATAAAACTGATAACACAAAAGTTGATCAAAAGTGGAAAAGAGTCGTGCGAAATAATGGAAAACTTCCTGATTGTATTTTAGAAGTATTAGAAAACTGCGATATTCACATGTATCCAAATATCAGAATATTTCTGCAAATATTAATTACACTGCCAGTCAGTGCAGCAACAGCAGAGCGTTCTACGCTTAAGCGTGTTAAGACTTGGATTAGAAATAGAACTTCGGAGGAAAGGTTAACTGGTTTAGCACTCATCAATGTGCAACTTGAAATTTCTCTAGATGTTGATGTAATCAAAGAGCGATTTGATAAATCAGATAGGCGGAAAAAATACATTTTATAAAATTATATAATATTTACTTATCTTATTTTTACAGTATTTTTAATCACTGAACTTTTATTTACCACTCGTTACCGGCTGTTACTGACAATTCGTGAGAAAAATTTCAATACCGAGCAAAAAATATTTCACTCACTTGTAGCCTAGTATGCCTAATTATAGAAATAACTATTCTTAAATTATAATTATGTTTTTTGTTAAATAAATTAATTTAAATAAAATGCTGTTTACACTTCTTCTTAAGGTTCCTTCTTCATTACGGAAGGGTGGCTTTAACTACAGCAAATTGCTCTCTAATCTTAAGCTGTTCTTAGTATCAAATGTGTGTCCATGCATGTCCAGTCTCTTACATTCTTCAGCCAGGAGAATTTTCTTCTTTCTGAAGCTCTTTTTTCTTCTAGTTTTCCTTCCATTATGTGTCGTAGAAAGTTATATTTTTCTCCTCTGTAAATATGTTTTTAATCTCGAGAGTCCATATTTCAACTCCGTATAGCAATAAGAATAAATGAATGTTTTTACAAATTGATATCGGATATCCAACGACAAGATAGAGTTTATTAGGAATGTTTAATACATTCATTACTTACATTGAGTTATTGCATTTAAATTAGTTAACATGGGTTTATACTTATTTATCCTTGGTTTGTTCTTGATTTTGTAGCCATACGATAGGTGGGTTTAAATAAATTGTCTTTAAAATACCTAGTTTAAATTGACAGTCCTTAATTTTTCAGTATTTATATTTTAATAACTTTCCTATGGTTTAATAGTTTTGTACACTTGATTTGACTGTCATAGAGTATGTGGGATTAATTTTTTTTTTCTGGTTTAAGTTTAAGAGCCCTTAATGTTGTATCCTTCTTTGCACCCGTAGGGTATTTGGGTTTTAATAATTTCTCATTCATTTAATATATCGCTTAAAATAATTATTGAGAAAATGGTTCCCTTACATAAGGCACAAATCATATCAATCGTAAAGGTGCAAAAATCTAAATCCTACATTAAAATCACCCTCAAGACCCATGACCCCCCCACCCGACAAAAAATTTCTGGGGATCAGCCACTGAAATGTGCAAAAATCTAAATCCTGTATCAAAATCACTCTCAAGACCCATGACCCCCCCTGACAAAAATTTCTGGATCCGCCACTGTTCTGTACATCTTATGATATACCAGGCCAAAAGAATATTTTCCTGGCTCTGGATTTTTCTAATTCAAAATGCCCGATATGTAATTTATTTTACATTTGCTGTCTTAACCATTTAGGAATGACCAATTTAGAGTTATAAAAAATTAAATCATTGTTAATATGTATATCATCCTTAATAGTGTAAACTGCTTTTATGTCAGGTTCTTAAATCGATTTTCTATTTGGCCATTCTATTTGACAAAACTTTTTTATATGTGACAAAATCTTATCATTTTTGGTCGCAGCTCTGATTTCTTCAATTCTCTCCACAGATATGGGTAGATCAAACTCAACTGAGTTAACAATTTCTCTAATTTCTTTAAGTTGGTTCACTTTAAGCTGTTAATGTTACAAAATTATATTGCATATTTTGCTTCTGAATTTGATCATACATGGTGCGGGTAACTACTTAGTGATTTCATTCAGTTTATCAAATACTTCGCCCGGATAAATGTGACCTCATTTTAATTTGCAGTAGTAGTGATTAATCCTGACTCATGTCTTCACACCCCTTTTTAAACAGCCTCGACTAAAGTGAACCAGACATAATTGACAATTTTTATTAACTGATCATGAACTTGAATCAACAATCATGAATCTATGGCACATTCTATGATAAGAGCATGACGAATGGCAGAGATCTTTGAATGTGAATGAATCAAGAAGTCTAATACGCTTTTTTCATATACTATACTAAACCTTTTAAACTATATCATTAAAAAATATGACATCAACCTAAATTATAAAAATACCTAAATGGTGATATTCACAAAAATAAATAAAATACAGCATAAATCGAAAGAAGAGCGAACTCTTTCTGCAGTATAAATATATTGGCACACTAATGAACAAGAATATAAAACACAAGCAAATGATCAGCTTTGTCATAAAACAGTTCAAAACATTTTTATAAAAACAAAGTAACTTTTATTTATGGAACTTTTATCAATGGAACTATATTTTACCTTCTGATTTAAAATTATGTATCGTGTATCTACAAATGAGATCAAGAGTTACTACGAATCGTTGAAAGAAAACTGTTGAGTAGTATTAGCTCAGTCTGGTTAAAAAAAAAGGAGAAAAATGTTTCGCAGATTTCTGCAGCTTTTAAGACATAGGTGGGGGTTACTAGATGACGAATAGATAAAAAAGTACTCGTATTTTTACCTTGCCTTTTTTTTTAACAATAATTTATGGTCACAATTTGATTTTTTGTCTATAAGTTTTTTCCCTTATATTTTAAATAAACATTATTTATATCATTTGTTTATATCAAGAATATCTTTATTTTCCTGTTTTTTCAAAAGGCTGTAAGTTTCGAAAAATTGGATGAATTTTCTAAATATAAGTTTCAATATAAAGTTTAGATTTTCATTCAAAATTTATCTCCGCCCAACCGAATTTTACGTTCTAAGTATTTATACAACGGTCTGCTTAATGTCCTTTCCATCAAAAGCAATAGTACAATTAAACACCGGATAAGAGATTAGGGGAAAGTGGTCTACATTCGGCCATAGGCAACATTCGGCTACTACCAATATATCCGAATTACGTTTGAATTAGGCGCCAATATCAACCCAAGCTGCTAGAAGAAACATCGTCCGACCTTGGCAGTGTGTCAGCACAGACTTAATAATTGGTAGTTATTTTTTCGTCGTAATTTTTTACGTATATTAAAGGTAAGTTTTATGTGTTTAATTTTTTGCTTGATTTATAAGTTACTGTTGTTAATATATGTACCAATTACCGTGCATATGATAGAATATTTATTACTTTTGTAATGTTTGTAAAAACCTTCAAAACATTGCCTAGTTTTTCAATTTTATTTAATATTATTTTTAGAGCACGTGGGGAAGTTTCGGCTAACTGTTATGGGGAAGATTCAGCTAGTAGCCGAATGTTCCCCACGTACATTATTTGTATATTGATCTTTTTTATATTTAAATAAGTAATAATTTCTGTTTACTAATTTGTTCTAGATGCCTAGGAATTACACAAAAAAAAATCAATCGCTGTGACATTAATGAAAATACCATGAAATTGGCCAATAAAGCCGTATTGACAAGGCGTTTGAGTCAATACAAGGCTGCCTAAGAGTATCAAGTTAAAAGACAAACCATACAGTCAAGAATTAAGGTCCTTTTAAAGAAAAAAACGAAAGAAGAGCTTTTGGCTGGATGGGCTGATTCAGGCAATAAAAGTGAAGGGGAGGCTTCGTATACTAGCAAATATACAGCTCGTTAAATTTTTACTTAGCAATAAGAGTTCGAGCTTGTAGCTTACATAAAAACGTGTTCCAACTTAAACTACGCCCTAAACTATAGGGATATAAGGAAACTGGCTTCTGATTTTGCTAATGCTCTACCGAATACTACAGCACCAAACAGTTGGGAGTTGAATAAAATGGCAGGTTAGTTTATTTCTTTTGTATATTGTAAATTCAAGCAGCAAAGAAATATTTTTTAGGTCTGGAGTGGCTACGTTGCTTTATGAAAAGATATCACAACGATATCTCGCTTCGCAAACCCGAAAATACAAGTATAAGTAGGTCGATGGCTTTTAATAAACCACTTATAGAAGATTTTTTTACCAAGTATGCCAGTGTCCTGGAAAATTACAAATTTAGGCCGGAACAGATCTGGAATCTGGACGAGACTGGCATAACGACAGTTATGCCACCTGCCAAAGTTGTTGCCACCAAAAGGCAAAAAACAAGTGGCTCTCATCTCTTCACAGGAGAGAGGTGAACTTGTGACGTTCGTAGGGATGATTAGTGCAGCTGGTGGAGCAGTACCACCAGTCTTTGTGTATCCTAGAATTAGAAACCCTGAAGAATATTTAGGCGACGAATACCCAACATCTACCATGGCGTTAGGGAATAAGAAAGCATGGATCACGTCTGATTTTTTCTCAAAAGTACTAAAACACTTTGCGAATTCTGTTAAATGTTCTGTGGAAAGCAAGGTACTTCTACTCTTGGACAACCACGAATCTCACATATCTGTAGAAGCCATTAAATTGTGTCGAGAAAAGGGGATCGTTTCACTATATTTTCCATCTCATACAACACATAGAACTCAGCCACTAGATGTTGCCGTATTTGGACCGTTTAAGTCCTATTTAGCTACAGCTCAGCATGACTGGCTACTTTCAAATCCTGCAAAACCCTTACAATTCCACATGTGGCGCGTTTGGCTAAGAAAGCATATGAATGTGCATTCACAATTAAAAATATAACCAGCTCGTTTAAAAATACTGCTCTGTGGCCAATAAATCGACTTGTATTCAGTGATACAGATTTTATGCCAAGCGAGGTAACCGATAAACCATTAATGGAAAACAAAGACATTAGTTCTATTGATACCATACAAAGTGAATTAAACACCGAAACAATTCCGCCAATTCCTTCGACATCAAGCTGAGTCAAATTAGACCATATCCAAAGAAACACCTTGAAGAAAAGAAAAAACAAATAAATAAGAGAAAACCACACTCAACAATATATACAGACACGCCGGAATACGAACAAAGACAAAGTTTAGATGCAGAGAGAAAAAGAAAACTAAGTATAAAACAGAATAAGGCATCAGTAAAAAAAGATTTGATTACAGTGGATAGGAAAAGAAATATTTCTATGTAAAGCGAGTCTAGCACTGACGTAGTTTTGCAAGATTGTTCGTCAGACGACGGCGAAGAAGATTTCGAAGATTTTAAAGCCATCCAAGACAATGAAAGTATTGGCGTCGGAAATTTTGTTCTTGTAAAATTTCTTGTTTCCAAGATAGACATTTTTTATGCAGGTCAAATAACTTCTTTCCAAGATGAGGATTACGAGGTCAAATTTCTGCGCCGCAAAAATAATACAAACAGCTTCTTGTTTCCCATTGACCAAGACATTGCAGTAGTAGCAAAAAAAGATATTGCAGCTATTTTGCCTTTTTCTTCCACTCATGGAACTGCAATAAAATCAAGTGTTTACAAATTTAATGTTAACTTTTCTGGTGTAAACGTAAGATAAAATACATGTTTAATTAAGTTTATAGTTAGGCACTTTTCTTTTACTCATATTAACTTTTACTGTATTTTGATATATAGCCAAATGTGCCCCTTCATATGGCCGAAACTACCCCCTATGTGGAATAGTTTCGACCAATTGTAAAACAAATTTAAAAATACAAAAATATGAGCCAACTTTATGTCTAGATTTTTTTCTTTCTAATAAGTTAGTTTCATCAAAAAATATTGATTTCTGTATTATGTAACAGTTTTTTCAAATTTGGCTTCTCAAGACCAATATGCCGAATGTGGACCACTTTCTCCTTTTTACGTCTTGTTCATATTTATCTTTAGTCCGACCTCCAAGGAAGCATGATACAATGTTTTCTACATTATTATCGCCATATCCATACGATCGGCTATAAGTACGATGTCATTTACGAATACCAAATGACTGAGCTTCTCTCTATTTATGTGATCGTTTCCAATCGAAATTTTGTTTAGCACTTTGATGTATTTGATTATTTCTGTTCTGTTCGTTATGATAACATCTATCTCATTTGTAATGAGCATGAGCAGAATTTTTTTTTAAGTTAAAACATTAGCAAAAATAATTTTGTTAAAAAACTGTGATGTATTAAATTAAGAATTTTTTTTTATAAAGATTTTTTTAATCCGCAATTTCCATGAAGAGACTAGGAAGGATAAGTTAATAGAGAAATGTTTGGGGGAGTCAATTTTAAATTATTCAATATAAATTTTGTTTAAACTGAGTTTCTGGTAAAATCACGTAAAAGTTCACGTGTTAAATTTAGAAATAGCTATTTGGAATTAGTTGTCCAACTCTATTTTAAATATTGAAAGACTGTGTGCCAAAGGCAAATCAATTTACCACCAAATGCAATATATGTTTTAGTCAGTTACATTCTAGTACCAGCTAATACTAAGAGATATCGCGGCAGGTGATTCAGCCTAAATTAAGACTTACCGACTATATAATTTAAGTGTACGTTGAATGTGGAAAAAATCAAACAATAGAAATATAATCGATCGATTAATTAACCTGATACGCCCTATCTGGTTCAATCCAACAATTGCTTTCTCTATGGACATTAGACGCTATTAACCCATTATAAATTTTGTATATCAAAGAATGCGTCTGATATACTATTAGACAAAGATATCATTTTAGTTCGCCTTGAACTGGTTTCGCATACAACTGCGATCTTGTTTTGATTTTTCGATGACTTTAAAACGCTCCTTAAATTCATGACTGATGAAGGCCGAAACAGTTTTGTGAATGTATGGGAATGAATCTTCCTTATAGGTACTCTTCCTTTTCATGAATAATTTATCATGATTTTAAAATTCCTTAAAATATTTTCTTTATTTGTCTAATTTATATTATGAAAGGTGAGTAATATTACGCAAGTTATGATGTAGAAAGTAAATACTGTGAGTTTGTCTGTCAGTTTTTCTACCCCTCTTTCGCTTATTAGTCTAGGGGCCACCGTGGCCTTTTCAATTCTGATAGGTCCAATTAAGTTTTTTTATATATTTGTGACAGCTGGTTACGAATTTTCAGGGTGGATTTTAATCCAAGTGGTCAAAAAATCGTGTATAAAGGCTATTTTAAAGATGAAGTTCCAAAAAAAATTTGTTAAATTACTTTATCTTTATTTGTATTAAGTTATACCAGTTTGAAGTTGTAATTTTCTTTAAAAAAATGTAAATTAATTTGTTTATAAGTGTTTTAAGCAAATTTGAACAATAAACATTTATACTTCAATTAACAGTAATGGTAAACAAACTGAAAAGGAACATTTTTAGCTTGGTAAAACGTTCATAGGTTTATTTTTGGCCAAGGTCTTATCTCTTACCTTATCGATATTTTGATAGCGTGCTCTGATGCGCTTTTTTTCAAAAAATCTTATAAACAAATTAAATTTCGCAAAAATTATTTAACCAATCTGGCCCATCTTTTACACACAATTCAAACACAGTAAGTCCCTCAACTTCAGGTACATTCAAAAAAATTTTAATAAAGAATAAAAAAGTTATTAACAATATTCAAAAACAGACAAAATTCAACACCTTTATGTACGGATTGAAATTGAACTGGTCGAAAATGGCCTCCACTCCCTTTTTCAGCAGTAAAATAAAATAAAAGATTTATACCAAAACACGTCTTGCAATTTTCTCTGTCAATATACAAACAAACTCTTTCTAATCACAAGTATTAATTAAAGGGATTAGAAGCAAAAGGGTGCAAGTGCATATTTGCCATAAAATCAATTATGTGCAGATTGGAGTATTTAAAATATCATAGTGGCATAAGGACCCAAATGAATTTAATACCCGTAGTGCCATCTATTGGCTAGTGAAAATGACATAGAAATAAAAATATAGAAACATTTACTAGCAAATCGGTACAAGCTCACTTGTAGCGTAAACGTTTGGGGGTAAACTCTTTGACGATAAAAATATTAAATTGTAGGTTATGTACTTTCGTTTTAGTTTTATATTGCTATTACCGGTTCTCGTGTAAATTTAACTTTAAAATGACTGAATACAATAGCAGTGATAAACGTAAATGTGCTAAAAGTATACCAATAATAATTTATTATACATTTATTTCAATCGTTATTAAAATAAATTTTCAGTTGATTTTTGCAAAACATTAACTCATACAATGTTTTTATATTTTGATCCATATACAACGATGAGGACAGTGAATATTATTATATTCTTTATCCGAGGAGGAAGATGGATATATTGTCAATCCTGACAAATTTGTATCAAATAGTGGCTTTGCAGTGACGTCAGCTCCGGCTCATGGTAAAGTTTTTATATTGTTTAATTTACGTACACGAAAAAGGCAAATAAAAGAAGAAGAATGGAAAAGAATGAAGGCAAAGAAAGTAAGAATAAGTGGAAAAGATTAGAAAACGAAAAAAAGTAAATCTATCAAAAAAAGGGAAATGGAATTTTGGGAGCACGATTTCAGGTACGACTGCGTGAAAATATCCGAAAATGATGCAATAAGTATTTTTACAAAGTTTTATGAAATTCAGACATATGACTTACAAACAAATTAAATTGGTTCCTGCATTAAGAAGGTCCCCTCCCAAGAGAGTAAAGGACTCTGAGATAGCGCG
>NW_027314466.1:0-14732 GCF_040954645.1 Diabrotica undecimpunctata | reverse complement strand
ACGCGCTATCTCAGAGTCGCCATGATTAATTAAGGATATATCTGTTATATTGTACTGTATTGGACTGTAGAATTTTGGCTATGGTAAGAGGTAAAAGTGGCTTGATTTTGAAAGTTAGACCATTATGCCAAACCTTGTCAAATGTCTGCGAGACGTCTGGGAAGGCAGCTGTACTGTAGGACTTGTTTTCAACGGCATCTCTAACTGTTCTGACTACTCTTTGTATTTGCTAGATGGTACTATGTTTTTGTCTAAAGCCCAATTGGTATTAAGGTATTTTCCAAGATAATAGGTTCGATTCTAATGATAAGGATCTTTTTCAAAAAGATTTGCGAGAGTTGGTAGACTTATTGGACAGTATGATTAGACCTCATTTGGGTTTTTGCCAGGTTTTGGCACCATAATTATTTTAGCTACTTTCCACATGACAGGAAAGTAACCAATTTTTATAATAGCGTTAAAAATATATCGTATTAGCCTGTTGGCCCTTTCAGGTAAATTTTTAGTATTAAACCTGTGATAAAATCATAACTGGGAAATATTTGGAAATTATATTATATATTGGTAAAAGACTGAACGAAATCATTGTCATTTCAAGACGTTCAGCAGCTAGAGAATGTCAGCAAGACGTTCTCTAGTTGCATTAGAAAAGATCGCAGCGAATCTTGATGGCTTTGAATACTATGATTCGGAATGTGGAAGAGATGAAGATACTGATGATAATTTATTATTTGAAACTTCATCTTCAAACATCCATACTCATACTAACTATAGATATTCGACCAGGACCTCATCTTTAGATGTACGTAAAAAAGCACACTTTAACAGGTATTGTCACAGAATGATGATTCCAGCTACTGTGGAGTATGCACGCGTCTCTCTTTTATCAGGACCTTCTTCTTCAGGTTCCTTCTCCTATCGGAGGTTGGAAATCATCATCGCTATTTTAATTTTATTGGCCGCGCTTCTGAATAATTCTATTGAGCTGCAACCGAACCACTGTCTCAAATTTCTTAGCCAGGATATTTTGCGTCGTCCTGGGTTTCTCTTCCCTTGCATAATTAATCTAAGTAATACGTACTTCTCGCCCCTCATTATATGACCCAGATATTGAATCTTTCTAATTTTAACAGTTTTTATGACTTCTTTCACATTCTTTCTTCATTCTTTGTAACACCTCTATATTAGTCACTTTTTCAGTCCACGATATTCTGTGGATTCTCCCGTAGCACCACATCTCAAATGAGTTTAATTTTTTGATTTCAGACTGTTTTATTGTCCACGCTTCCATGCCGTATAGTAAAGTAGAAAAGACATAACAACGTAGCATTCTTGTGCGATCTCTAGATTAAGGTTACGGTGCAAAGTAAGTTCTTCAATTTTATGAACGTTTTTCTTGCCATTTCTATTCTAGATCTGATTTCTTTTGTTTGATCTCCCATCTTCGGTTAGCCACGTTCCTAAATATTTATATGTTGTTACTCTTTCGATCGTTGTATTATTGATGATCAGGTTATCTACATTTTGTGGTTTTTTTGAGAATATCATTGATTTCGTTTTCTTGAGATTCATTTGCAGTCCGTACCTTTCACATGCATTGTATACATGTTGTATTTATGTATATTAGATCTTCCATGTCACTTGCAAATATGACCGTATCGTCCGCATATCTAATATTATTAATGCTATTTCGTCGACCAAAATACCTTCCACAATATCCAATAAAGCTTCTTGAAATATCACTTCACTGTAGACGTTGAATAAGAGTGGTGAAAGTATGCACCCCTGTCGAACTCCTCTAAGTTATACTTACTTCCTCTGTCAGTTCTCCTTCGATTCTTATACTTGCTTTCTGATTTTACTCTTACTTTACTGATACTTCTTTACTGTAGGATATTGCAATCGAATTCGAAAATCTGGATGTATTTTTATATATTCAAATAAAATCAAAGTTGGACATACGGATCAACTGAAGGTAAATACTAGAAAGAACGGCAAAACTACTAATTGCAGAAGAATAAAAAGGGAAGAGTCCTAAAGAAGGATAAGAGTACTAATTTGTTTTAATTAAAAGATAAACTACGATTGAACAGCACTAACGTTGATATTTTTTAAATTGTAGATTTTTAAAACAAATAAAAAAAATCTTATTTCCTTTGTTATTAAATTTTTGTTTTATGCACTATTAAACGCAAGGTTTTATTTCATATTATTAAAAAATATCTTTCAATAAGTACATTCTTGCTATTCAGTTAAAAAAATGGAAAACAAGTTCAAAAAGTTACTGTGTTGTGGTAAAACAAAAACTGTACTTAGTACAAAGATCTATCGTTTTTGTTGCAAAAATAATGTAATGATGGATTATATTCTGTATCTATATGTTTATTCAAATATTCGTAAGAACATAGTCACAGTAATTTAAAATATACAAGTCAATCCCAAGTTTTACAAAAATAAGAACAAAAACTTCA
Organism: Diabrotica undecimpunctata; assembly: GCF_040954645.1. NCBI lineage: Eukaryota > Metazoa > Arthropoda > Insecta > Coleoptera > Chrysomelidae > Diabrotica > Diabrotica undecimpunctata. The sequence goes on along the minus strand of NW_027314466.1, from coordinate 12,261 downwards.
TTTTTGGAGTTTTTGTTTATAGCTATCTTCAGGGTGAGGATTATCATTTTTTCTTTGTACAAATTGCAATAACACAGCAGATAATAAATCTTAGATACATTTATGTCTTCCTGAATACAGCTACATTGATAGATATTTGGGGATTAACCTAAAAAGACTACTAGAAGCAATGAAACTGATATTTTCCTTACTAAAAAACTATTGTATCTTTTTTATTTCTAAAATAATAACAATCTACTGATCTTAAATAAACGGAACTAACATAATCTACAAAAGATGGCGAAGTAAAGCATTATTTTAAATTTTTTAAAAGTGTCAGTAAAACTTTGTAGTAAATCAACTAAAGATACAGTAGCGCACCGAGAATTTGTCCCTGGTTGGTCACCAAAATGTTTTTTATGAGGTTACCTCCATTTTGAGTCCTTAAAATGTGTAAGTAGCAGTGTCGGAATAGGGTCCTGGGGGGGGGGGTTTAACCCCCAAACCCCCCCCCCTCGGTGCGCCACTGTAAAGATAACTCAAAATGATCGAGTCGATAATTGACATAATTACTAATAAGTAACAAACTGTTTTAGATTATCTCCACCAGAAAAATTATCTAGCTCCTCACTTATAACAAGAGTAAATTACTATAAATGAGATGTTTTTGATACTTGTTTTAAGGCTTAATATTTTCCCTAGGACAGATTTAATCAGAAATCAGATACAAGCCTAATGTTTATTTGACTTTATGAGGATATCTGAATTAAGTGAGATTTCTGATAGCATTCCTTTCTCGCTTATTAGACTAAAGTATGCTGTAAGAATAAGTGATAAATGCTTTGGAGCTACAGCAGAAATAAAGAAGTTTTGAAAATCATTGCTCGTTTGACGGTGTCAAAAGGTAGCTAGAGAATTGCGTGTAATATTGGAATCTCATATTTTCTCTTACCACAATGTGAGAAGATCTGGGTTCTAACAACTTATATATTTAAATGACAGAAACCAGAGGCTCGCAACTCCATTATCATTTTGACATGGAAAAGTAACACGTGAGGGATATTAAAGCTTAACCGGCGTTGCGGGTCCCGTGAATTCTAGCAGAAATAAAGTGTTTCGTAACTGACGTATTTGTTGATTAGATGGAGTGCGTTGTTCAGATGTAGGAGGGTATCGTGGCGTGCTCAATCTTGGTGTTTGAAGTGCGCGACTGGAATGCAAAAATAGAACAAAAAAATAGAGTTACCGATCCTAACTTGTGCTATCACAAACGATCATGAAACGGTGAGCGAGCTTAGTATCTCTCATGAGAGTGACCTAGCTTAGCTTCAGGTTAGTGCTACTGAAAAGATCTGTCACAATATGTAAAAAACAAACCACTGAACCAACACGAAATGTAAGAGGACCAGTCCATGATATATTGACGTTACGAGGACCTAAAATGCTTTGCAAATCATTGAACCGACGAACCATACGGCGGCTAATTTCCTCTAAATATATAATAGACATCGTTGTCCAATACACAAATTTGAAAAATTCAGAGAAAATTAATTTCAAGACAAGCAATGATGAAAAAAATATAAAATAAGGGTTAGAAAAAAGATGAACTCAGAGAAGATCTGGAGAAAATAGGAAATGTTGACATAGGACCGACAAAAATGGAAGGGAATTGTAAACGTGATAAAGACTCACGAAAAGTTGTAACGACATTGATGATGATCAATGAAAAACGCATAGGATATAGATAACTAAGTCATATGGTTTCCCGCGACTTTTGCTATTCAACTGCTGTTTTCAAATTTGAAATGCTTGGCGCTTTAGGAGTTAGTTCAAATTCAAGATTTTTTAGGTATTTTGGTCATTTTTGGTATTTACCAAGCAAACCGCTAAAATATGACCTGAACGGACAATACCTGGTTGATGATTGCATCCACCACATATTCTCTAAACAAGAAACTCTACAGAAGAAAAATAGCTTTCCATTCCAACGCAAGCTGTTGTTCGTCTTTGTAAGCCTATATTTGCAGGCGAGAATTGGTATCACTCAATAAAGCTCACGTATCGTAAAAAGAATTTCTATCTTCTAAAACTAGACAGATCGGGACCATAATATATGGTAATATATAAGTAACAAACATTGTTTTTCCTGAATACCTAAGAAAAATGAAGTGGTTATTATGATTTTTTCGATGCATGACTACATTCATATTGATAATGGTGTCACTGAAATTTTTGCATTTTACAATAACACAAAGTGGATGCCGTAATGAAAGATGTAGAACTATTTATATAGCAGAAGAAACTCAATGGCTCTATTTTACATACGTTAAACTTAATTTATTATGAGGCGTCTTAAGTCCCATTATAACCTAGTGAACTTTTCGTGGCTTTTAAAAACGGGGAAATTGCGAGCAATGGGTAAATCCGCGCAATAAGTAAACTGTTACATATTATGATAAACTGTGCAAGACCATCTCTAGTACGCATCACTTCCCGCTGTCTTCGTGTGGCTCGAGACAGTGACTTGTGTCTTGGGACAGCCAGTGCGGAGCCAAGAGTACAAGCGTTTATAGCCGGTGCCAATGCAAAAATGTGTCTGTTAAAATCACTGAAGATTAATTTTCCAGACTGCTCCTGTTTCTAAGACTGCTTAGTTCTGAAATCAACTTGCTTTAAAACGGCGATGTTTAGCGGCGATTTTATATAACTAATTTAAAAATGATAAATTATGTTGCAGGTTCTTTCTCTTTAAAAACGAATTTATCGAAACATGTTAAAAACAAACACGCAAAAAACAAAGTCAACTATGACTGTGAAATTTGCGAATATTCAGCATCGCGCCCGGATACTCTATTTAGACATAAATCTTACAATCATCGTCCGAATTTTGAAAAAGTTAATTCAGATATAATAATCTTTCATAGCCCTTACGCTCCATACACTCACAATTGTGAGCGTCTTATTTATAAGTGACATTAGATTTAAAATATCATTTTGCACCAGTTGCTCCTCTACGACACGATAGTGGGTGCACGTGTCTATCATATTGTCGCGGGAGATTACCGGAAATTTGCTTAGATCCGTATGATATTGTTCAGTGAATGGTAACGACTTTTTGTCAAGTGTGTTAATATGGCTTCTAGACGTAAGTACACATTTTTATTTGTTTTAAAATATTTATTTTGGTGGATAATCGTCACAAATTGTGTATATTTACCTATTTAGACAAAATCATTCAATACTAATTTGAGGTTACAAATCCACAAACGTGTTTTGAAGAACAACACGTTTGTGAGGGCAAGGAGTGAGCGGTGTCAATGTAAATTTTGAAGTGTTTCACGTTTATGTGGGCCGGGAGTAAATGGTGTAACAATGCAAAAAAATAAATAATGATTCAGTGAACAAAACTGGTAACAAGGGTTTCTTTTTCAGGAACAACTAGAAAAGTTGACATGGCGAGACTGGCTGCTCATCCAGATGAAATCTACGAACTGCTGGATGAAATTGATTCCGATTTGGAAATTGAACTCGGAGATGATGATGACGATTGGGTACCGTCTGAAGAGGAGAATGTGTCTGTACAAGATGATGAGATTGAAGAAAGTTATAAATCTGATGAAAGAGGAGACGAAAATGATTCCGCAGTTCCCAGTACTGTACAAAATCTCCAAAAATCATCAATGCTAAATTGGGGTAGAACTAATCCATTTAAAAATGAAAATATATTCGAAACAATACTTCCAGATCCCACTGAAGTTTTAACACCATGGTGTTACTTTGATAAATATTTAGGAAACTCATTTTTTCAACTGTGTGCAGAACGTACTGCACAATTTTATTTACAAAAACACGGAAGGGAACTTAAACCCAAAGTAACTCCTGAAGAAATAAAAAAAAATTTTGTGATCCATGCAGTGGTGGGTTGTTTGAAATTCCCTCGAATTCATTTATATTGGAGCAGTCGCTTTAAACTTCCTGTAATTGCCGATGCAATTCCAAGAGATAGGTTGTACTTCTTGAGAGTCAATCTTCATATTGTGGATGTATGCACGGTAACAAAAGAAATTAAAAAAATATTCGTCTGTGGAGAGTTCAGCCAATGATCGATTTAGTCAGAAGCGGATGTCGGGAATTAAAGAGAGAATCTGAAGTTGCATTCTCAATAGACGAACAGATGATTTCGTTTCTTGGTCGATGTGCTTTTCGGCAATATGTAAAAAATAAACCAAGACCTGTGGGTTTAAAAAATTTTGTTTTATCAAAAAGTGATGGTACTGTCCTAGATTTTGAAATATAATCAAGGAACAAGTACCAATTTAAGAAATAAAGAACTGGGACTCGGACCGCCAGTCATCCTTAGGCTAGTGGAAACGTTACCGGTTAATAGCTTTGTATTCTTCGACAGATATTTTTCGACGATACTTTTGTTGCTCAAATTATCTGAGCTACAAATACATGGCACAAGAACTATTATGAACAATCGTTTTAAATGATTTACATTTAAAATAGATAATCAGATGAAAAGAGGCGATTCTGAGCAGGTTGTTAGCAGTGATCAGAAGATATGGAAAGATAATAAATCCGTTTTAATGGCATCTACGGCTTTTGGCCAAGAACCCACACATTTAGTCAAACGATGGGATAAAGCTAGTGCTAGTCGTGTAGATGTTCCATGTCCAAACGTAATTAAAATTTACAACGAAAAGATGGGTGGAGTTGATTCTGCGATCAGATGATGGAGTGTTATAGAACTTTCTTCAAAACTCGCAAATGGACATTGAAGGTAATCCTACATCTATTTGATTTAGCTATTGTTAACAGTTGGATGGAATACCGTCGCGACTGCCGAAGTAACAAATACAAATCAAAAGATATTAAAGATTTATTATCCTTTCGCTTAGAACTAGCAGATTATTTGTTATGTGGAACGAAAAGTCCAAATACAGAAAACGGGGACACCGAAGATCAACATGAAGACCCTCGTCCAAAGAAAATGAGACCGTCACCTTTACCTTGCACTGACAAAAAATAGGATGGTTTTAATCACTTATGGCCTTGGAAGATCTAAAAAATCCTTTATATTGCAGATTGGAATCCTGCAAGAGTAGGTCAAGAGTTTCATGCAGCAAATGTAAAGTTTATCTCTGTATGAAAAAAAATCAAAATTGTTTTTTTAACTTACACAACAAATAATGTGTTAAAAATAAACTAGTTATTAACATTTGTAATAAATGACAATGTGTGTACTTAATATTACTAATAAAGGTTGTAAAATGTTATAGTTTATTGGTTTTGTTTTCTAGGGGGGGGTAGTCATACACTCCCAATACTCACAAATGTGTCAGTCACACAATTGTGCATGTCATGCATATACTCCTGGGAAACACAATCGTGAGTATCAATAAAATCTGTCAAAGTGACATAGCAAAATTCTGAAAAAAAAATAGTATATCTCTTTGTTCCCATATAAACTGAAAAATAGACTGAACAACTTTATATGTCAACTTACATTGTTTCGAGAGTGTAAGGGTTATACATATTTAACCTTTAAGTATATTCATGAATTAATAATAATATAATACTAATCTTGTTTTAATTGCAAAACATTCTAAACATTGTTGAATTTTAAGCCTGTCCAAAATAGTTCAATTCTAAACTGCTCAATATGAATGTTAGTTTTTGTTTGAGACGTCGAAATATTCAAAACATCGAACACGTATTCAAAACGCCGGTTGGAATCGCCTATAAACGCTTGTAGTCGTGGCTCCGCACTGACTGTCCCGAGACGCAAGTCGAGACAGTGCGCACAAAATTTAGTATGTTATGAACTTGCAAAGAGTGAGATGAACTTTCATAGATAAATGTGCAACTGCAATTATTCGACGTAAGTTACGAATTTTATAGTTAATATTTGCTACGGTAAATACGGTATTTTCTCTAAACTATACATAGTTTTTATAATTTACATCATTTACATATAATTTCCATTGGTGTATCTTCAATAAACATCAAGTATTTAATTTGGAACGACACAAATACGTTTTGGGTAATTCCGCGCAATAGGAGTAGGGTAATTTAACGCAGAGCGGATTTACCCCATATGAAATGTAGTAGTATTTTAAATTTCAGATGTCAAGAGTTTACCATAAAAAAGCAATAAATCCAGCTATGAAGAACATCAATTAATAGCTGCAATAGAAGCTGTGCGATCTGGACGAAAAATAAATTAAGTTGTTTACTAAATATACCAGTTTTTATATACGAGATTGCAGACCCAAAAAAACAGGAAGCAGAATTGAAGGAGTACATTTTAAAATTATCCAAAATGTTTTTTGGTTTATCTCCAGGTAAACGAGACTTGCGTTCACCTACGCCGAGAAAAATAATATAAAACATGTTTTTAATGTAGAAAAAAAGGGCAGGAAGAAATTGGTTAGCACTATTCAAGAAGCGAAATCCACAGATCAAGTTACGCCAGCCTGAAGCTACAAGTCTTAATAGAATTACCGCATCCAATTTGGTAGAAGTTAAATTCTTTTTTAATAATGTTAAAACTTATCAATAAATATAAATTTACTCAAGACCGTATTTATAATACCGATGAGACCGGTATTACCACTAAAGCCAGTAAATATATTGGAAGAAAAAGGCCGAAAACGAGTAGAGGTAAAACGATCACTATTCCTTGTTCATTCAGTGCTTCAGGGTCTTATGTACCACCAATGTTCATTTTCCCAGGAAAATAATGACTGAAGAACTCCCAAAGAAATGGCCCAGGAGGTGATTTCTATAGATGTTCAGATAATGGCTGGATAAATGAAGCGCTATTTACGGAGTGGCTAAAACATTTTCAACACCATGCAAAACCATCCAAAGAAGAACCGGTAGTCTTAATTCTAGACAATCATTCCAGCTATATATCATTGGCATAATATGATTTGTGCAAAAACAATGGCATTGTGTTGTAAATTTGGCATTTTATGCTCCCCACAAAAAAGCCTAGGTATAACAAACAGTGTGACATATACATGAGAGCACATCCGTTTGAAAAAATAACTCACTATAAATTAGCTGAAATATTTAAATAAAGCCATATCTGGTTTTAAAGTTGCGGAAATTTTTCCGTTGGGTTCAGATAAGTTCCACAATGAATTAGGTAAATCAAATGAAGAATTTGCTCCGATTTTATCAGAGGAATATGTTCAACCGCACATAATCGATAAAGAAGGTGAAGACGTTAGTGGGTTTCCAGCGGTTTCTGGTCCATCTCATATTCACTCTCAATCATTATCTAATGGTTGTTCCCAGTCATTTCCCAAAAATCCTAAACACTCATAATTGTTCAGCGTAATTTCTCAATACACAGAGTCATCTCAGCTGATAAGAAAAAAGGCAGAAGAAAATGATAACTAAACAACATAAAAATTGCGGCTTCAGTTCAAAGATAAAATACAAAAATGTTTTATAAAATAAAAATATAAAAAGTATGGGAACCCCAAAAACCAAAAAATTAAATATATGAAAAGTAAAATTTGATGACAGTTAACTACGAAAGAATCATTTAATGAAAAACAAATAATTTGCGACGATGATGAACTTGATGATGTAGATGTCAATTCTACGGAAAACATTTGTGTTATATGCGGGGAATTTGGTAAAGATAATGAACTATGGTACAGCTGCACGCTGTATTCTGGATGGGTACACGCAGACTGCTCCAATGTATAACAATATTTAATAAAAAAATAAACGTTTGTAGCGATTTTAATTATGCGCGGAGTTAACCCCAAAGAGGCGAAGATTTATCCACTGCATGGAGTAATTCCGTGAAATGACATGATTTAAAAATTATTGCATTACATTCCTTTAGCCATCCAATCATCAGAAAATTCCTTTCTTACCCATCGTGATTATATTTCCCCATTTAATAAAATTAACTTTACAATAATAAAAGATGAATTTGTACTGTTGATGAGAAGACCTTCGCAATTCCATGAGTGTTAAAATATTCGACAACGCCGGTTCTGGATTTAGGGATAAAAATGGATTCTCGTCTATTGGTATCAATGTTAAAATACTAAGTTCTAACTTTGGAGTAACCTTTTTAAAAATATTAAAACCGATTTTCTTCAGCATCTTTTGTAGATTAACTATTAATGTTTGAGATTTATTATTTGAAGCGTTCGGACGAATAACGGTCTATGTTACAAATTATCAGAAATCTAGTTTTGGTTTGAATAACGGTCTATGAAATGTGTAGATTCCACTAAATATTATGGTTTGTTAATATACCAACAGATGGGGCGAGTATACCAATATTGAGAGTGTGAAAATATATTTTTAAGTTGGAACAACGGTCTATGTAACATCAACTTCAAGCGTGCTTCGACTGTACCGAATCAACAAATCATTCTGTTGTGTGGTTCTGTTGTGCGAATAGCTATCGTCTCTGTACATTGTAGTATTGTTTAGGTTGTAGTCTGTGCAGTTTTATTACATTATGAACGAAAACGAGGTAGAACAAACCAAGAATGTTCAGTTTTCACCTACTGATATTCGTAGACTAAATAAATCAGAAAGAAATACCAGGCAAATAAATATAGAAACTTGGAAGGATGTCTCTAGAAAAAATCGCAGAGATTCGGGTCTGGCATACACGACAAGGAAGACGAAAATATTAGTTCCTGCTAAGACAACTCCTACTGATGAAAGTAGAAATAAGAAAAAAATAATACAAGTGAAAGTTTTATTTTATTAAAATTAAAATAATATTAAAAATAAAACTTTGTTTTTCTTTTTCGTTTTACTACAAAATGATTATTTAAAAAATACTAATTTTCCATTCGTCTCTATATAGATTTATTAATTTTATGTTATTTGTTTAAGGTAAACATATGCTGCAAATTTATAAGCAAATGTGTTCACATTTCACCCTTCCCATGAGAAAGGATCTCTTCAAGTTCTTGTATTTACATTCGTACGGTGAGCAGTCGGTGTTTTTAACAAAATGTATCAGAATGAAAGAGCCAAAAAGAAGAAGAGCTGTAAAAACAGCTGGCACTTCGGTAAAGTTATGTTCATTCACATACTTTATTAATAACAAGAAAGTATGCAAAACTATGTATGTTATTCGACGTTTTCAAAATCACCCATAGACGAATTCAAACTATACAAGACAAACTTAAACTTGGTGTTCATATTTCTATAGATCAGAGAGGCAAGCATCATAATAGGCCAAAGGCGATTCTACACGAGAGTAGAAACTTGGTTATGTAACATATCACCAAATTTCCAAGGCAAGAATCACACTATTCTCGAAGTAAAACACAGAAAGAATACTTGAGTCCTAATCGAAATTTGTCAAAAATGCAAATCCTAATGTTGCTCTGAGTAAAACGTTTTATAATACAGTTTTCAAGCAAATTTGCGTTTTGGCGCTCCTAGATCAGATACAAGTAAAATATGCGATGACCTCCATATACAATTGAGTTCTGCAAAATCAGAAGATGACAGGAAGAAAATACAGCTGGAAAGTGACTTACATCAAATTAAAGCCTCTTTGGGATATCAAGAACTTAAAACGGAGATAGTTAAATCTAAAGCAAGTAACTTATCTACTGTCATCCTTTGTGTTGATGTGCAGCAGGTTCTATTTTGCCCGTCATTGTCCCACTCAGATATCTTCTACCAAAGGCAACTTAGCTGCTACAACTTTGCTGCATATAATATGACAACTAGCAAAGCGGTAATGAACTTATGATATCAATGTATCGCAGGAAGAGGGTCTACAGAAAGAGCATCTTGCATGGTCAAGTATGTTACAATGAACCATATTCTTAACTTCTAACAGTAACTAATCTACTGTCATCCTTTGTGTTGATGTGCAGCAGGTTCTATTTTGCCCATCATTGTCCCACTCAGATATCTTCTACCAAAGGCAACTTAGCTGCTACAACTTTGCTGCATATAATATGAGAACTAGCAAAGCGGTAATGAACTTATGATATCAATGTATCGCAGGAAGAGGGTCTACAGAAAGAGCATCTTGCATGATCAAGTATGTTACAATGAACCATCAGGTTCATTGTAAAAATAATAATAATAAAAATCAGGGCAAAATAACACCAGCTACAGATTAACAAAAAGTTTTTCTACTCGGGTCAGAGCTTTTTACCTTGTGATCGAGATTTTGCATTAATCGAGAAAGCAAAGAGAAGTGCAAAGGTGCATGTATCCCTTGATTGGAAATACGTTATTGCAGAAGCTAAAGTGAACGAACTGATTTCTGTTTGTTTTGCATAATAGTTTTCTGTTTTTTCGTTTATTTAAAAAATACCTACTTATAGAATTATATATAATAATTATAATATAATTTAATTTTATATCACATGTTATATAAATACATATAAATATAATAATTTGTGTTAATAAAATTATTTAAAAAACGATTTTTACCTTTATTTGTGGAATAACGTTCCATATTACATTTTCACTCACTAGACCATTATTCGTCCAAACGCTTCATTTAATAAAACATATGTTGTCTTTTACACTTTTATCATCTTATTGTTTCGAATTGTTTTCTTCATTAACTATTGTAGAATCAAAATTTTTAAATAACAGCTAAAACCAAGCTATCTTTTAAATCATTATAAAACATAATGAACTACCAAAATATAATGTCACAGAATACATTTTTCTGAAAAAATAAAACATTTGTAAAATCAGTCACAAAATTTATAAAAACGAATTTATGTAATATATTTCATGAATATATGTAAGATTAATGTATCAAAGATAACAAAGCAGTTCCAGCTATTATCTAAAATTTGAATATTAACAAATAATCTATTATTACAAATAAAACAGCATGTTTTAGTTTAATTGTACAAAATGACTGTTCATTGGGACAACAAAATTATTCTTATAATACATAACCAACCTTAAATGCTACAGATATAAAGCATCAGTCTATTCTAACTGATATTATTAAATTTTGAAGGTTGAACTATGGAAGTTTTTCTTATAGGAACTGTTTCAGGAGTGGGGATGGCATCACCTGTGCCTACAAACTGTGTTGGGCCTGGCAACTGGAGTCCTGCTTTGTTAGAAATATTGCCAAACTTTTGTTTTGCCATTTGATAATCTCCAGAATCAAAAAATTTTTGTCCCTTTGACAGCCGCTTTTGTAAAAAAGCAGAGTGCCCACTTGCTTTTAAACCTGGTCCCAAACCTGAAGGAATGTTGAATTTGGCTTTAAGTTTAGCCTCCTCTTGTTTCTCTAATTCTTGAGGAGTTAATTGATTGGGTTGGGTAGATTCAACTGGGGACTGCTCTTGGTCACTCATTGTTTCTAATTTACACTAAAAACAGACATTCAATTAATGCCCAAATATAACAATATTATGCCATTCAATAAGTTTTGTGGTTAAATAAGAGGAGGTGTTGCTACTAGCCTAATTTTTTTTTTGTTATGTTATTACACTCTTCATATTAACATATGTGAAATTTTATTGTTATTGTTGTTATTTTATTATGTGAAGGGCAGCAAGGATCAGTGTGAAAATTACAGAGGAATTGCGGTAAACAGCACAATAAGTAGGATGTATGGGAAACTTATTAAGAACAAAATAGAAAATGACTATAGAGATTACGAAGCAGAGGAACAAGCTGGTTTTAGAGCTGGGCGATCCACAGTAGACCACCTGTACTCTATTACGCAAGTTATTGAAAAAAAAAACAGCCGTCAATAAAGAAGTTCACCTGATGTACGTAGACTTACAAAAAGCATATGACAGTATACCCCTAAGTAAACTATGGTCAACCCTACAGCAAACCAACATTAAGCATGGTCTCATCAAAGCAGTCCAAAGTCTGTATAATGGAACGACTGCAAAAATTAAAACTGGATCATGGATATCTGAAGGATTTAAGGTCACGAAAGGACTAAAGCAGGGTTGCTGTATTTCGCCTACCCTTTTCAAAATTTATCTGGAACAAGCACTCAAGCTGTGAAAAAGAAAATGTAATGGCATGGGAATTCCTCTCAATGACGAGACTACACTGTACACCTTATGTTTCGCTGATGACCAAATACTGATTGCTCAGGATCATGACGACTTGAGTTACATGACTCGGAAGCTAATAGAAGAATATAACAAATGGGGTCTCGAAGTCAACATTAAAAAAACTGAAGCCATGTGTATTGGAGGGACAAAACAGTCCATTATATTAGACGATGGGGTAGAAATTAGAAACTGTGATGAATACAAGTACCTGGGT
>NW_027314465.1:0-14745 GCF_040954645.1 Diabrotica undecimpunctata | reverse complement strand
ACGCGCTATCTCAGAGTATCGGGACCGTTCCTTGAAACAAGAAACGGAGACAAAACTCAAAGAAGTATATAAAAAATATGAAAAAAAAAACTCAACCAGGAAGCAACAAGGAAGTTAGATCCTTCTTCTTGGTCCTCTTAACGACGAATTGGGACGATATGTAGCAGAAGAACAAGAAGACACAAACGTGGACATCTTATATGGTGGAAAGATAACCAGAATAAACTTTCTACCATGGCTGGTTTGGCCAGATATATCCTATCAATTTTAGCTACGTCCATCCCAGTAGAAAGGCTGTTCTCCAAAGCCTTTCGATCTTCCAAAGGTTGCGATCTTTTGTGTCCAGTCATGGACAAAAGATAAAACTTTTTTTGAAAACGATTTCCAAAGTGGAAATCGAAAACCGGCCAGTGGGCCGGTGTGCCTTTTGCCTTCGTAAGCATCCATCCAATTCAAAGTTAACGATGAAAACATTTTTGAAACTTTACCCAAGGATGATGTAGACCATTCCCCTAAACAATATTTTTTCTTGCTTCTGATTTCTCCGTTTGATTGATTTATTGGTTTAATTAAGCATGTTGTTTTTGCAAAATACAACTCATAGCAGGTATCATATAATCAAAGGCCAGCACGCATAGCTGGAGAATGGTACACAGTACAGTTTTCTGCGCTTCTTAACTACAATGTAAATATAGGATCGTTGTGCCCACATACAACGAAGCCAGTAGGTTAACAAAATACAACTCGTATCAAGTATCATATAATCAAAGGCCAGCGCAGATAGCTCTAAAATGGCACCCAGCGTTTGGAGTTAAGATGTGGACGATGATTCTACGTGTACTTCAGATCCCTTTTAGGGTAAGATCTTTATTTTTGCAACTTTTGTTTTCTCCTTTTCGCATCTAATTGGGGTTCTAGTGTGGAGGTCGCCTTTATCTCAGTTCATTTTAGGATGGAGGCTCATCGCATCCTAGTTTGGAGTCCCTCATTTATACTAGTCTTCTTTTTCTTATTGCGCCATCTCCTTTCGAAGGTTGGCGATCCAAATGGCAATTGTAGCTTTGGAAACTGCTGCACGAAAGATTTCTGTGGATGAGCGGTCAAACCATCTCCTCAGGTCTTTTAGCCACGAGTTCTGGCGTCTTCCAACTGATCTTTTGCCCTGAACTTTACCTTCCAGTATGATTTGGAGTAATTCATATCTTTCACCTCTTAACACATGACGCAAGTATTGTATTTTTCTCTCTTTGATTATGCTGAGTAATTCTTTTTGTTCACTTATGTGCGGAAGTACCTCACCATTGCCAACTTTTTGTATTCATGGAATTTTCAGCATCCGTCTGTATATATATATATATATATATATATATATATATATATATATATATATATATATATAAGTTTGTTGGTATCTTTGAAAATATTAGAATTTTAGTTTTGGAAACTGCCGTTTGGTGCCAATATATTTCTGAGATAATTCGCAAGTCTTGTTCGTCAATTCCAGTGGCTCTTAGAATTTCGATGATTTTTTGATGGATGAATAAAACATGCATATACATCTACATTCATGTCTCTGCATCGTTGTGTTCACACATTTAAGCCAAAAAGAGGTTTTCGTGTTCCCAGTCCATTTCGAAATCCGAATTGTGCGTCACTCATCTGAAATTCACACTTTTTGTAAATTCGTGTATGAATGATTCTGAGAAAAGTTTAAAGGACATGAGACATCATGCTCAATATTCGATAGTCATCGCAGTGTGGGGCATTGGATTTTTTTAGAATATTACGAATGTTGATTTTAGCCAGTCTGATGGTATTTTACCTGTGTCATATATCTTATTGAATAGTGCTGTTATTAAGTCGAGGCTTTTACTTTCGTTGTCTGCAATTAATTTAAGTATTTAGACATTGATTTTGTCTGGACCGGTGGCTTTTCCATTCTTCTGAGATTTAACTGCATAAATAACTTTTTCTTTTTTTATTTTTGGACCTTTTTCATTTATTCGATCATCCGAGGATGGTGGAAAACAAGGTCTATCATCGTCAAAAAGTGTCTGAATGTATTCTTTCCATCTCTCAAGTTTGTCTTCTGTACCTATAATTATTTCGTTATTATTATTTCTTAATATTGTTTCTTGTCTCCTTCTGTGTGTACCTGTCATTTCTTTCACTTTTTTATGGACATTAAAGGTATCGTATCTTTCCTGAAGTTGTTCAATTTTTAGGCATTTGGTTGACATCCAGTTTTCTTTAGCTTCTCTGCACTTTTTTCTAATGATTTTATTGACTCGTTTGTACTCTATTGGGTTTGTTTTATGTTTTCTTCTTACGTCCATGAGGTCCATCTCTTGTGTTGCCCATTCTTTTTTTCTGTTGTTTTTCGTGAACCCAATGTCGTCTTCTTGTATCTTTGTTATTTTCATTTTTAGAGCAGTCCATGTCTACCATGTCTGCTTGAACGTCTGTTTGTACCAAGTTCTCTAGCGTTACTATTTCTTTCTCAACCTTGATACTTATTTCATTTTTCTTTTCAGGGTTCTTCAGCTGTGAGATGTCTATTTTTCTTGACATTTTTAACTTTAAGAAACCTTTTTAGTCTAAAATTCATTATAACTGGATTGTGATCGCTATGAATGTCAGCTCCAGAATATGTTTTAGTAGATTTTATGTACTTTTTAAAGTTGTTATCGAGCAAAATGAAGTCAATTTGATTTCTAACAATTTTATCTTTTCTGTCTGCAGGTGATTTCCATGTGTATAGCCTTCTAGGATGTTGTTTGAAGAATGTGTTGGCTACAACAGGTTGTTCTCTACGCAGAATTATACCAGTCTATCTCTCCTAGTGTTTCTGGTACCGAGACCGTTATGTGTATACTAGTCTAGAATTCCCTTTTTATCTCAGTTTGGACGAAGACCACATTATATCTCAGATAGGGCAATGCCCTTATCTCAGTATGGACCGAGATTTCCAACCCCAGATTGGTGGCAGTAACAGATTATTTAAATTATTGTGAATACATATTTATATTCTAAGCCAAGTCAAGTGATGCGCTTTCATGTTAATAAAGTTTATTTAACAATATAAGACTGAATTTAGTCACGGTATATAAACATGATTATACCGAAATGGATTAACTAAATAAATTTTGTGTTCATTGTATGTATTTAACTATTTATTTATTTTAACACACAGGTAATCCGCGGGTGGCAAAAGGAAATTAGGTAAGACCGTTTTCATGTTTTTTTATGCGTATATAATTTATGATATTATAATATGATATCATTTTTTTTTATTTTTATGATATATGCTAAAATTTTGATTCCATTTTGGTATCTAGAGCATTCTTTTAGGTTTTCTCTTTGTTTTATGAATATTCCAGTTCTGTTTATTTTGGGATTCAAATATTTAAAAACAGTGGCGCCCCTTTCTTGAGAATTATTTTTTTTTGGTTTTTTTGTTGATTTGTGTCAATCTTTCTTGTGTTACTCACCTCTATGGACGACCCCGTCCATAATCTACCAGGACTGAACAACAGTGCCTTCGAGTTTTATGTGTCAGCGCTCTAAGTTTAATTCTTAGTAATTTAGTTCACTATGTTTGGTACAAATTTAAATAAATTTCCCGACAAGACTCCTTCAGGGTGTATTGAATTATCTTAGCCGATAATAGAATTATTCGATATCATTTTAAATTATCTTCGTTTTTTAATCCCATGAATCAGGTGCCATTTAGAGTATTTAGCTTATAATATCTTACCCAAGTTTGGTTTAAAAACCTTTAATTTTTGCCATTAAATTTATTTGGTTTGATTAATCTACATTAATTTTTAGTATTTGAGACCATCTATAGTTATTACTCTTTCATTCATTTGCATTGGCTAGAGGAGCTTATCACTTCATAGGGAACATAACAAAAAGGAAGTTTTTTCTCTGTGAATGGTATTTACTTTTAAATTTTCAAATTTTGGTATTCAAAAAGCCTAAATTAAAGCATTAGGTGAAAACTATTTTCAGATAATGTAAAATACTTACTAAAATATTTTCATTTTCGAAAGTATTTTATATGGAGTTTTAAAGCGCACTAAAAATTTGAAAACATTCAGAAAGTGACTTCTATTGATCACCAATCACCATGATTTTTCTTAAATTTTTTTAAACGAATAGATGCTTCTGTAGTAGCAGTTGAAAAATTACTAACATTTTTTAAAAAATTATTGGAGTATCCAGGGAGTACAAAGGAGTAGGTATGACAGAGTAAAAGGGATAGTGAGAAACTGAATCTTTGTTTTTGTGGCATCTTAATAAAATTGATTATTTTTATTGGGAATAAGCGACAATTTTACTTTAAAATAAGTTTACCTTGACGTTTCGATGCCTTATTAACAGTCGATAGTAGGTTTTGCGCCTACGATAGTTATAAAGGGTAACGGGAAATCAGGTTTCGATGTCGGAGAGGGAGCCTGAGAAACGGTTACCACATCCAAGGAAGGCAGCAGGGGCGCAAATTAACCACTCCCGACACGGTAAGGTAGTAACGAAAAACAACGATATGGGACTCATCCGAGGATCCGTAATCGGCATGTGTTCCCCCTCTAAACTCTTTAAGGAGGATCAATTGGAGGAAAACATAATTACATACTTTTTAAATAACAAACATATAAAATCAGAATTTGGTGTTTATTGAAAGTAAACTAAATGCACGACCAAATACTTACCACGTCGGGATAGTATTATAAGGATTATTAGGAGAATTTTACTGTCATCATGGCATGTGTTTGTCTTTTTAAAGACGAATTACATGCTATGATTTTTTCTGACGGATATTCTCAAATTAAAGTAATCGAATGAACTAGCTTAGAAGTAAAGTCGTCCCAGGAACGCAACTCAACAATATTGGCAATATCTTTTTAAAGTCGTCTACTTTAATATGTATAATGTATGTCTGAATTGTCAATGTAAATGAGTCAGATAAAATTAAATTATTAGAAGAATTTTTTACCAAGTAACAAAAAAACAAAATTTGTTTAATTTACTAATGTTTGTATTTTGAGAACCTCAAAATTCACAGATAGTGAAGGCAAAGGCACATCATTCTTCATGCTGGAAAGAAAGAATGCTTTATAGAAAACGCAAATTTGATTTTTTCTTCAAAATCAAAATCTGCTAATAACCATGAAAACATGAATGCAGATATGTTTGTTAAATGGCTTGAGGAGAAAATGTTACCTAGTCTGAGTAATCTGTTATAGTTTTAGATAATGCACCTTACTATTTGGAGATTTACCAATTTTCCGAAATACGCCTTCAAATCAGAGAAATTTCGAAACATAATGAAAAACCAACAATTTATATACTTGACCAAATAATATATAATCACGTTAAATGCCGTGGATACAGTGACGATTCAATTAGGAAAATGTAGCAAGAAGCTCTTAAAACTGCAACTCCAGAAATATGGACCAAAACTGTAAATAAATGTAAAAAATTAATAGAAGAGTGGTGGATCCGGAAAAATAAAATTAGTGAAATTAATCTAGTGATTATAGATTTACATAATGATAGCGGTAGTGAATTTAGTGACGATGATGATGATTTATAAATTTAAAAAATGAGTAAGTACACTATTATAACGTTATTTACAAAATAATTGCACAGCAGGTTAACCATTATATTTATACATTCATTATTAGCCAAATAAACAATATTTAAAATTCCATTTGAATATTTGCTCCTCATTTTATACAAATTAACACTAACTGATAATACAGGCAAAAATATTCTGACTCTGCCTGTATAAGGTGTGGGGTGAACTGAGTAGCTTTACACCTGATACAGCCGGTCCCAAGCCCGTATAAAAGAGGAGGGGAGAGGAGTAACACCTCCATAAAAAACCAGGGTTCAGCTGGCCCGGCTGATAGCACACTGTAAGGGCCCCTTAGCTATGGTTACAGATAAACCGAATGATTGCCGGTATAAGCAATCTCCCACTTACTGGCCAACGGCTTCGGGCGATGAATTGGTGAGTGGTAGGGCACTCTGTTGTTCTGAGATCCAGAAATCGGTCTCAAATGCGGAGTAACCAAGAAATGGTCAACGGCATCAGGATGTAGAGGGCCAGGAGAAACCACTACATTAAAGATCCTTGTGGATATCTCTAGTACAGCTTTCCATGACAGAGGAAGAAAGTATGCATACTTTTAATGCAATACTTTGGAATCCAAGATCCGGCAGGGGAGGAAGATCACAACCAGACCACGGGGCCTCTCAGGTCGTAAACCCACTAAAACCACGTGTCGTGGAAATCCACAAGATAGCTACGTGGAACATCACAACTATATTTGACGGCGCAAAGCTACACAATATTCAGCTGGAAATAGACTAGACATTTCTATTCTAGGTATCTGCGAGACGAAATGGCTAGGGTCAAACATATTTGAGAGCAATGGATACATTGTCTACCACTCGGGAAAGGCAGAAGGACCCAGACGTAACGGAGTCGCAATTATTGTCAAAGAAGAAATTTGTAACTGTATTAGAAATTTCGTTCCTTTCAATGATCGCATCATGATGATACAGCTGCAAAATAAATTAATGAATATTAATATAATACAAGTCTATGCACCTACAGCTGACAAACCAGATGAAGAAATTGAGCAATTCTACAACCAAATTAAACAAATTCTCCGAAGCCCAAAAAAACATGAAGCTACGATTATTATGGGAGATTTCAACGCAAAAGTTGGTGCCGAAATAACACAAGATATAACCGGAAAGTATGGACTTGGAGAAAGGAACGAAAGAGGGTGGAGACTAATACAGTTCTGCCAAGAAGAGAATTGCATTATAGCAAATACTTTGTTTCAACAACCGAAGAAACGACTATAGACCTGGAAATCTCCAGCTGATCAAGAAGGAAAGGTAGTCAGAAATCAACTCGACTACATTATCATTAACAGAAGGTTTAGAAGCAGTATTACATTTGCAAAAACATTCCCAAGTGCAGACGCAGCAACTAATCATAATCTGCTCTGTGCTGGATTCAAACTAAAATTAGAACTAATAAAAACCCCGACAGCTCAGAAAAAACGTAATAATCGACTCCTAAGAAATGCCGAAATAGCAGATGAGTTGGGAAATAAGATAAATCATGAAATTAAAAAACAGCTAAAAAGATCTCAACAAGAAAATATCGGAAAACATATAGATATAATGAATTCCGTCATGGTTATCATAGCAGACGAAGTTTTGATATCAGAAAAAGGGCCAGTAAAGAAAAAGAATTGAATGACCGACAACATACTAGACCTTATTCAGCAAAGAAGAAATTGTAAAAATAAAGATGAGACTCGATATAGAGAAATATATCGACAAATAAGATACAAGGTTAAGCGAGCAAAAGAGGCCTGGATGGAACAGAGATGTCGTGAGATGGAAGAACTACAAAGAAAACATGGCGTGTTTAATATATAAAAAAAACTTAAGGAAATTACCTACACTCAGAGAAAAAGAACTCCGTACTTTATGCGAAACTCCAAAGGTGAAATTCATCATCATCATCAGTGGTGCTACAGCTCTAGTTGAGCCTTGACCTTCCCCAGTCTATTTCGCCAGTCGTTTCTGTTCATCGCCAACCGTTGCCAATTTGCCGCGCCGATTTTCCTTGCGTCCTCGTCCACACCGTCCCTCCATCTCAGTCGTGGTCTGCCTCTACTCCTATTTCCCACTGGGACCGATAATAGAGTTCGTCTGGGTGGGTAATTTTCATTTGCTCTTGACACATGTCCAGCCCATCTAAGCCTACCTATTTTTATGAAGGATATTACATCTCTACCATTTACTATTTTTTTATACTTCTCGTACAATTCGAAATTATATCGCCTTCTCCAAATACCATTCTCACAGAATGCGCCCATTATTCTTCTTAGTATCTTCCTTTCGAAGACGAGCAGAAGATTTGCGTCTGTTTTGGAGATGGTCCATGTTTCTGACCCATATGTCAGCACTGGTAGGATGAGTGTTCTATATATTATTAGTTTGGTTTTCTGGCTTAAATTTCTGTTTTTTAGCTGCTTGCTTAGTCCAAAATAACATTTGTTTGCTAGCAGTACCCTCCGTTTTACTTCTTCAGATATGTCATTATCGTTTGTTATGAGAGAACCCAAATATGTAAACTTATTTACTACCTCAAAATTATATTGGTCTATACTGAAGTTTTCTTCGGCGTTTCTAGCTCTATCTCTGTTATTTGGAATAGATGCTAACATTTTGGTTTTTTCCTCGTTTATTTTAAGGCCCATATTTTGTGCGGCTGTCAAGAAGGTGGAAGTCATCTCTTTAAGTCCTCGTGTAGTACGTGCGATCAAATCCAGATCGTCAGCGTAAGCCATAATCTGCGTTGATTTATTAAAGATTGTTCCCCTATTGTGTAACTCGGCATCTCTTATAGTCTTTTCTAACGCTATATTAAAGAGAAGGCACGCCAGCGCGTCTCCCTGCCTTAACCCTGCATATGTTTTAAACGCTTGTGACATATCGCCTTGTATTTGCACTCTGCAGATCACTTTACTCATAGTTGTTTTTACGAGCCTTATTAATTTATGGGGAATGTTAAGTTCATTCATGGCTTCGTATAATTTACCTCTTAGGACGCTATCATACGCTGACTTAAAGTCCACAAAGAGATGGAACGTGTCAATAGGTGAAATTATTCTTGACTTAAACGAAAAAAAGGAAGAATGGACCAACTACATAAAATAGCTCTTCCTGGATACGAGGCCACCACTTAACACCACAAAATATAAGAATACTGGTCCTAGTATTTTAAAAGCAGAAGTAGAGAAAGCCATCAAACAAAGCAAAAATGGGAAATCTGTCCAAATACCATCAGATTGGCTCAAACTTCTAGACGATGACAATGTCTCAGAACTAACAAACATTTATAACCACATGTACGAAACTGGAACACTGCCACGAATATGGTTGGAATCTACATTTATCCTACTTCCAAAATAACTTAATACATCATCATGTAAATACTTTAGACTAATTAGTCTCATGAGTCACTCTCCCAAGCTACTTCTTAGGATAATTCTTAATAGAATCAAGCAGAAATGTGAAGACACAATATGAAATAAACAATTCGGTTTCAGAGAAGAATTGGGAACAAGGGAAGCTTTGTTCTCAATGCTAACACTACTTCCACGATCATGGGAAGTACAGAAACCAATTTACGTCTGTTTTATAGATTTCAAGAAGGCGTTTGATAGGGTTCAGCGTGGTAGGCTGTTCGAATATCTAGAAATGATTGGAATAGATGATAAAGATCTGAGACTTTTACAACATCTACATTGGAATCAAGAAGCTTCTATTCTGGTAGACGGCAAAGAAACAGACAAAATTTGTATTCAAAGAGGTGTTAGACAGGGTTGTATGTTGTCCCCAACTTTGTTTAACGTTTACTCAGAAATAATTTTTAACGAAACCTTGGAAGGGCAAGGTGGAGTTCGAATCGGGGGAGAAACTATTAACAACATCAGATATGCAGATGACACCGCGATCATGGCTGAAAGTATCGAAGATCTTCAATTCCTTATAGATCGAGTCACCAGAGAATGCTCTGGTGACTCGATAGAATAACGGACTAAATATAAATACAACAAAGACAAAGTTACTTATGGTTAGTAAACAAGACCTCGGCGCTATACAACTAATTGTCAATAATGGACCATTAAACAAAAGTTAACCATTTTAAATACCTAGGATGTTGGATAAACGAGACACTAAATCCGGATGAAAAATTAAAACTCGTATAGAAATTGCAAGAGGAGCATTTATGAAACTTAGATCTATTCTGAGCAATTCTCAGCTGAGAATTAAGTTCCTAAAATGCTATGTGTATTCTGTATTACTGTATGGATGTGAAACCTGGATTATGAAGGTTAACATGATGAACAAATTACAAGTCTTCGAGATGTGGTTATATCGTAGAATGCTCAGAATATCATGGGTTTGACACATTTCAAACAGAGATGTTTTGAACAGAGTAGGTCAAGGTGAAGAAGGCTTAATAAAGATGATAAAAAATAGAAAACTCGAATATCTGGGGCATATAATGAGAGGAAGCAGATACAGGATGATGCAGTTGATACTCAACGGAAAGATCGACGGAAAAAGAGGAATTGGTTGGAAGAAATACTCATGGCTCCGAAACCTTCGTTAATGGACTGGCTTATCAGCAGATGAAATATTACATGCCGCGCAAGATCGAGAACGATATCGGCAAATCGTCATGGAAGCTACCCACGCCTATAGTGTATTTTTATGTATGAGAGAGTAATAAAACAATAAATTATGTATGCAAATCCCTAAACTGTTGATACGGGTGACTCAATGAAAAACAGATATTTGTCAACAAGTTTACAGAAGTATATAGGAAAACAATTTTAAATTGAGTATGACCACCAGGTATAAAGGTTGGAGCAGAATAGAATACAATAGTTGTGAGAGTTACTAATCCCTAAATAAGGTTGCCAGTGTCGGAGTGATGGAGGTTAACAGGTACTAATGAATTTGCAAGAAATGTAAGATGTTTATTTTATTGGTTATATATAACCAATAAAAGTTTAATAAGTACCTACCTATTTGCAAAATAAAGTTTAATTCTTTAGATAAAATAAAACGTTTTATTTTATCTATTTGCAAAATAAAGTTTAATTCTTTGCCTATTTGCAAAATAAAGTTTAATTCTTTAGATAAAATAAAACGTTTTATTTTATCTGAAATGAGTGCATTCCACGAAGTAAGGGTTTCAACATCAAACATTTAATTCTTTAATTCCAGGAATCTACGACAGTAATTGACTAGATAATTACCTTCTAAACTTATTCCACAGAAAATGTGATAGTGGGTTTTTCCATTTTGTATATAGGAAGGTCCAAGTGGCGTATTCAAAATTCTTAACAGTTCACTAAAAGTAGGTACTTCAGTTGCAAGGTGCAGTTTATTGTGTATACTAGTGTTATGGAAAATTTGGAAGTGCCGTGTAAACGCCGAAAAATTGGTCCTCTAACAGTTAATGAAAAAACATTAATATTTAATTGTTTTAAATCATTTACAGACAAACGTTTATGTGAAAGTGTTGATGAGACCGTTGAGTTAGTTAGCAGTACACTTGGTGTTGGGAAATCTACGATTTACAGAGTTATTAAAGAAGAGAAATGTGGTAGTTTTCAAATGCCACGTAATGCTCCAGGGAAACCAAAATTTCAAATAGAATATCATTTTAAAGAAGGACTTCGACGGAAAGTGCATGAATTCTTCTTTAGACAAGAATTTCCAATATTGGATAAAGTTCTTGTCTCAGTTCGAGATGATAAGGATTACCCAGAAATGAGTCGAAGTACGTTATGGAAACTTTTAAAAGAAATGGGCTTCCGCTGGAAAAAGAATCCCAGAAAGTCTATTTCATCAGAAAGAAGCGATATTGTCATATGGAGAAGACATTTTCTAAGAACCATAAAGGAAATGAGAAACCAAAAAAGAAAAATATTTTATCTTGATGAAACATGGATCAACGAGGGCATACACCAAATAAATGTTGGCAGGATGAAACTGTTACAAGTCAAAGGCACGCTTTTGTAAATAACTTATCTACTGGTTTAAACCCACCATCAGGAAAGGGACGCAGGCTGATAATAGTACACATTGGCAGTTCAGACGGTTTTGTTGAAGGTGGTTTATTAACTTTTGAATCAACTCGTACCGGTGACTACCATGAAGACATGAACGCTGATGTCTTTCAAGAATGGTTCGAACAAATGATAGATCTTCTTCCTAAGAACTGTGTAATAGTAATGGATAATGCAAGTTATCACTCCAGACTTATAGAAGGACTGCCCACAACCAAGTGGTTAAAAAAAGACTTGCAGAATTGGCTGAGTTCAAAAAATATTACGTACCATCCCGGATCTATAAGAAAGGAACTTTATTCGTTGTGTGCCCTTCATAAAGAAAAATTTAAAAAATACGAAATTGATGAAATTGCCAAAAATCGTGGAATGACAGTACTTAGATCCCCACCATATCATTGTGAATTAAACCCGATTGAACTGGTATGGGCACAGATAAAGAGTGAAGTTTCAAGAAAAAATACCACTTTTAAAATTCAGGATGTTAAACAGTTGTTTTTGGAGGCCGTAAATAATGTAAAACCTGAAAACTGGGAAAAGACAGTAAATCACACTATTAAAGAAGAGGAAAAAATGTGGAAGCTGGACAATATTACTGATAAAATGATCGAGCCAGTTATTATAAATCTTGGTTCTGAAAGTTCATCTTCTGAATCTGATTTGGATTTGTAACAAGTAGCTGTAAGTTTTATATTAATATTTTTATTCATCTATTTAACATACTGTTACGATAAATATACTGGCCTAACTTTTATGACTAATTATTCTGTTTTATTGTAGAAATTTCGGTGGAAGTCTAGAACCAAAATTATGGTGAATGAGCCGGCCAAGCTTCTCGATCTTTCGATGCTGTTCTAGTATATCAGGATTTCGTATATAAATACAACATTTTTATATGGAGGGCAGTTAATTCCGAAGACGCGCTCGCGAATTTATTTGTTACGTACGGATATATATATATATAAATTATTGTCAGATAAGTTAATATAAATAAAAAATAAATTAAATCCGTAAGTGTTATAAATATTGAACCTTTTTATAAATTCACAACAAATGGTGTCAGAGTGAGATCGAACATAAATTAGACTTATAATAATAATACAAGTGTGATATAAAATAAATTGTGAAAATGGCTACGATTTATGAGCTGACAGTGACTAATTTAAGAAGACATCTTGAAGACAGAGAATTAGCTTCTACCGGAAAAAAGGCTGAGTTAGTCCAACGACTAAAGAACGCTTTGCTAGAAGAAGGACTAGATCCAGAGACTTATATATTTGAAGATGCTGTCATCTCGTCGATTTCGAAATTAGAGAACAAAGTTTCTGGTGACATCGACTCTGAGATAGCGCGTTTTCTGACGATATTTCGAAAGTTTCGTCTGATGTAGCCAAAGTTTCTGATGATGTAGCCAAAGTTTCTGATGATGTAGCCAAAGTTTCTGGCGACATCGTGTCATTAGAAAACAAAGTTTCTAACGAGATTTCGTCTCTGGAAAGTAAAGTTTTCTGCCAACATTTCTAAAGTAACTTCTGAGATGTCTGCCCTGGACGAAAGAATGTCTTCGTTAAAAAATCAAGTTGCTGCCGATATGTTGGCCTTCGAAGAGAAGATGAAAGAGATGGAAAAGAAGCTGGAGGAAACAGGGACGGCAGAGAGAGGAAACAATCCAATTACAGTAGAGACAAAAGAAGACGAGACGAAATGTAAGTTGGAAATACGGCCGATATTTGAAGGAAGTGGAAGTTCTGTCCATGTGAAAGTCCCAACTTTCGACGGAAAATCATCATGGAACAACTACATGAAACAGTTCGAATCAGCCGCAAGAGCAAATGGATGGTCTGAAAAAGAAAAGGCTGTAAACCTGACTATCGCCCTTCGAGGAGATTGCCTTAGATGTGCTTCAGACCATAGCCGTAGAGGAGACCGATGATTTCGAACAACTGAAGAAGAGGTTAAATATGCGATATGGCCACGAACATTTGGAGCATGTATATCAGTCGCAGCTTAAAAATCGTAGACAGAAGAAAGATGAGGCTCTTCAAGAATATGAGGTAGATATTGCCAGATTAGTACGATATGCTTATCCAACAGCTCCCGAAGACATGATGGAAAAATTGGCCGTTCAAACGTTTATTGATGGTCTTCGTGATCATGAAATGCAGAGAACACTACGATTAGCTCGTCACAAGACGCTGGTTGATGTCTTATCCGCCGCCCTCGAATACGAGTCAGCTACGCAGGCCTCTGGCGGGTACAGTAAAGTTAGGACTGTAAAAGAGGAAGGAGATGAGATAAACTTGACCAGCTCTTTAATTTGATAAAAAGCATGACATGCAAGAAAACGAAGACCATAAAATCAAGAAACTCACCATCGGAAAAACCAGAACGAGTCGGCTTTAGGGGAGCAGCTTCGACCCGGAACTTTTCCAAAGACCCTCTTATACTAATAGCTTCTTTGAAATGTCGTGAAGATAGTGTATATGTAGATGGAGAAATAAATGGTAAAAGACATACGTTGTTGGTGGATACCGGAGCGATCAGAACCATTATACGCCCGACAGTTATAAACAGCCGAAAGAAACTGTTACCAACGAGGTTACGACTTCGGACCGCTACAGGTGAAATGCCAACATTCATGGAGAAATCCAGGTACAATTGGGAATTGGGGCAGAAAAGTTTGTCCATACTGTTATAGTTGCTGACATCGAAGAGGATGTTATATTAGGAATGGACGTAATGAATATGCATGGATTCCAATTGGATTTTAAGAATAAGGTAATTAAAGTTGGCAACGAGGAGGTATTTCTCCATCCACATAATGACAACACTGTGCAAGCAGCCATTACAGAAGATACAGTCGTGCCTGCGAGAAGCGAAACGATCATAGTAGCGCGACTACAGGGAATTGTAGACGAAGGGAGACCTGTTATGATGGAGCCTTGGAACCACGACGATGAGGTTGGCCGTGGAATCATAATTGGAAAGGAATTGGTGACTTCGGCTAAAGAAATTCCTGTGAGACTTATCAATGTCAACGACACTCTGAGATAGCGCG
>NW_027314464.1:0-14757 GCF_040954645.1 Diabrotica undecimpunctata | reverse complement strand
ACGCGCTATCTCAGAGTTTAAAAAATTATTCACTGACGACATATTTAATAACATAGTTACCCAAACTCATGGATATTCTTCTCAATATAACAATCATAGTTTCTTTTTATCCAAAGCAGACATATTAACATTTTTTGGTATATTATTACTAGCAGGATACCACCAACTACCCAGTGAAAGAATGTTCTGGAGTCTTTCCAAAGTTTTAAATGTGTCGTTTGTTTGCGCATCTATGTCTGCAAATAGATTTCTAGATATACAGCGTTACATTCAGCTTGCCGACAATAGAGCATTACCAGCACATAATAAAATGGCAAAAGTTCGATCTCTGCTAACACGGCTGAATCAGAAATACAGAGAGTGGGGTATTTTTCATGAACATTTATATGTTGATGAATATATAGGTAAATTTTTTGTAAGACATACCAAAAAGCAATTTATACAAAGCAAACCTATTAGATTCGGCTACAAAAATTTGTTGTCATGTAGTGCCAATAGTTATTGTTATGCCGTATATACTTATTGTACGACCAATAAGATTGATAAGAAGATTGGCCTACCATTAGGATCACAAGTAATTCTGTATATGTATATAACTTTTTACAAGTTACGATCTGTTGAGAAAATTAAAAAGAAAAGGAATTAGAGCTACTGGAAAAGTAAGAGACAATAGAACGAAAAGGGTCTTTTATCAAATGTTAAACAATTAAAAACAGAGACAATAGAACGAAAAGGGTCCTTTATCAAATGTTAAACAATTAAAAACACAAGACAAAGGTTATTTTGAACATCAATATGACCAGGCTAAAGGTATATTATTTATTACATAAAAAGATAATAACATAGTAAATATGACTACAAATTACGACTTTATGGAGCCTATAGCACAAGTAAAACGATGGTCAACTGCTTCTAAGGCCAAAGTAAATGTTT
The DNA here is from genome assembly GCF_040954645.1 of Diabrotica undecimpunctata. Taxonomy (NCBI): domain Eukaryota; kingdom Metazoa; phylum Arthropoda; class Insecta; order Coleoptera; family Chrysomelidae; genus Diabrotica; species Diabrotica undecimpunctata. The sequence continues at coordinate 13,824 of NW_027314464.1, read as the reverse complement.
CTCGATTAATAAATGAATTAATCAGTTTATAACGTTTTACGTTATCTTCTGATTTCCAGTCTCCATTTATCTCGGTTGTTCTTCAACTTCCCTCTCCCTTAAGTCTTTATATCGATTCCTTCTCTCTAACTTAGTCTCGGTCTACCTTGCTTTCTTCTTCCATGCGGTGTCCAGTTCAATACTTTCTTTGGTATTCTGTGTTTATCCATTCTTTGGACGTGTTCATACTTAGTTGATTTATTCTGATGTCCTCTGTTATGTTGTGCTTAACACCCATAATTTCTTGTATTCTTTCGTTTCTAATTCTGTCTAATCTTGATTTTTCAGCAGCTCTTCTCCAGAAGTCTATTTCTGTTAATTCTAACGCTTTTAAATTTTTTCCTTTCAGTGGCCATACTTCACTTCCATATGTAACAATGCTTTTTATAATGCTATTTTGCTGTTTTGTCCCACAGTATACTGTTTAATTGCATAATGGCTTATTAGATGTTTCTCAGCCTGCTTTATGTAAAAATTATAATAAGTCGATGAATGGTGTAGAACATAATCAGCAACTAAGGAAAGCAGTATTCTTGATTTTCAAGGAATACTTGTAGGACATTGTTTACGTTGTAATTCCAAATCAATGTATATCCTTCAGCCGGGCGCGCCGCAGTAATTTGCTGCGTAATTTCAATATTTCCAGGTAAAGTGTTAACGGGATACGCTATGTACGTGATATTTTTAAAATTCCCTTATCGGTTAATCCTTAGTCGGTACCCATCATCGTCTTGTGAAATCCAAATCAGTTATCGTACTTTATTGTGAATAGTACATCGAGGCACACAATTGCTGCAAGGCGCCTGGTAGTGAAATTCGCGCAACTTTTTTTGAAATAACTAATATATTATATATCTTTTTCGAGAAATTGAAATTTTATTGGTAAGTAAAATTGTTAATTTATTATTTATAAGAATTAATAATATATATGAAACATATTAGATTATTGTAGAATTCTATATTATAACATATTTTATAATTTTAGATTACGCCATGTCTCGTAAAAATCCAAAGGAAGTGTTAACCCATGCACAATTAAAGGAAACTCTAAATAATATGACAGATATTGAAAATGAAACAGATGAAATATTGGAAAGTGATAGTGATTTGGATGAACAAAAAATTGAGGAGAACCACGACGATACATGTTCAGAGCAAGATATGTCAGATGAGGAGGAAGTGTTTTACGAAAACGTTGAAGATACATTCATTGGCAAGGATAAAACAAGTAAGTGGTATAAAAATTCTTTTGTCACATCTAAGACAAAGCAACAAAATATAATGAGAGTACCACCGGATTAAAAGGAACTGCACGTCAAATAAAAACAGAAATTGATGCGTTTTTTACTATTATCAATATTGATATGGTTGATGAAATTCTAATTTTTACCAATTTATATATAAATGAACATAGAGATAAAACGCAATATTTGAGAGATAGAGATTGCAGGAATGTGGACAAGAGTAAGTTATTGACCTTTTTTGGACTCCTCTATTTGATTGGCATAAAGCACGACAATCACACAAATGTGATGGAACTTTGGGAAAAAGATGGCACAGGGATTGCTATTGTTCGAGCAGTAATGAGCTACAAACGTTTCCTATTTATTGCACGTTCATTGAGATTTGATGATAAATATACAAGGAGTGATAGATGTAAAATAGACAAGCTGTCGGCCATTAGATCGTTTTTTGACAGATTTATAAAAAATTGTCAAAACTCATACAATGTGTCAGAGTATACAACAATTAATGAAATCCTCCATCCCTTTATAGGTAGGTGTAGCTGGATATAATATATACCCAACAAACCTGCTAAGTACGGGATAAAAATGTACGCGTTATGTGATGCTCAAACATTTTATACCGCCAATTTAGAGATATATTGCGGTAAACAGTCAAGTGGCCCATACGACGTATCAAATTCGGCCTTTGACGTTGTAAAACGTCTAATAGAGTCCGTAGAAATGACAGGAAGAAACATAACAACAGATAATTTTTATACTAGTATTCCGTTAGCTAGATATTTGCTGCACAAGAAAGTTACTCTGCTTGGGACGCTGAAGAAAAACAAAAGAGAAATTCCTCAAGAATTTCTTCCACATAAATCAAGGGCAGTTCAATCTAACATATTTGGATTTCAAAAAGATTATATTATGATTACCTCTTACGTGCCGCGTAAAAGTAAGTCAGTCATATTATTATCGTCTATGCACAACGAAAGTACAGTTGACATGGATACTAAGAAACCACAGTTGATTTTTGATTACAATAAAACAAAAGGAGGAGTTGATACTGTGGATAAATCATGTTCATCATACAGTGTTTCACGAATAACTAAAATATGGCCGTGTGTTATATTCTATAATTTAATGAATATTGGATGCATAAATGCTTTTGTTCTACATTCCGTTGCAAGTTCTGGAAAATCACTCAAAAGGAGACATTTTCTCAAAAACCTTGCAATGAACTTGATGAAAGAACACCTTCATACACGATCACAAATTAAAACACTTCCACGTGATATAACCGAGTTCCTGTCCAGGATGTTTCCGAAGCAACCAGTACCCCATCAAGAAGACGAAAATCCTGCTAAACGTGGTAGATGCTGCAATTGTAACAGTGAAAAAGTCAAGTCGTATACCTCTATGAAATGTACACAATGTAGTGCATTCACTTATAAAAAACATTCTAAATCTAATATTGTATGTATTAATTGTAATGATCAAATAAATTAAAAGTTTTTTTCTGTACAATTTATTAAAATTAGTTAAATTAATAAAGCGTTCTTATTTTTTGACAAAATAAATAACGAAACAGTTAATCAATAAATAAAAGTGTCGAAAACAATAAGAAACTACATGGAAGCAAATTGCTGCGGCGCGCCTGATGATGTAATTATTTAGGGCGCGCCTGGCCGAAGGATATGAAACCTAGACCTTCCAGTAATATTTTGCCTGCAATTAGAAAATATAAAGGACACTTTCCAAAAAAACTTATTGAAACGTGTAATATAACTCTTTGTATGGAGAAGGCCTGTTTTAAAATTTTTTATTTAAATTAATTAACAATATTTATTAATACGCTGTAGTGCCCAGTGTACTCATTTGGATACGTACTATATCTAATTCTATTTTTTTTTTTAAATATCGTTACACTTGAAGTTTTGTTTCAAATAATGTTACTAATAAATACCTAATACAAAATATATTAATAATTTATTAAAATCTTATATCGTGAGCACTAATGGGTAAAACATAGAAATATATAAATATTTATAACCTTAACTACAAAGATTATTTCCATAGATAAATAATATAGTGGGATTATTTCTCTGTTGGCAATTGTGACTTCTGTCATTGAGAGCAATGTCAGTTTCGCTTCAATAGAAGTGGGAATCATATTTTTCATCTATTTAAACTGATATACCTGATATTGTTGATATATTTACCGTTTATTTTTATACCAATTTCGATATCCTCTAGTGATTATTTGAATATGCATTCAGAGTACAAGTTAAAGAACAATGGATCACAATCTTTTCGGATACCTCTTTGTGTACCTATGGACGCATTTAGTATGGTTGAAATATTTTAAGGTTTTTTCTTGATTTCAATAAACGTTTTGAAATATGTGGAAGCCTTACACTATAGCATTTTACATTACATGACTATTTCAACCTATTCTAGGTTAGCATATTTATAGATCACTAACAATTTTATTTTTTTTAACCATTATAATTTGTTTAATTTTAAAAAATTCACCTTATATATTTTAGATATTTTATTGAGAATAAGCCAAAATTAAAGGTTAAAATAAGTTTATTGACGTTTCAATTTTCACTTCGGCAATCGTTCTCAAAATACAAACATTAATGTTTTAAATAAATTAATTTAAAATGCCACAATCAAATAGCTTTAGAACAATATTATAAATTTTAGGCTGTAGTTAACTAAATTATAATTTTTGTTTGATTATATCACCAATACCCATCAAATAAAAAAATTTTAAACATTGGACAAATTTGGTGACTCTTTAGATTTATATATTTACGAATAAAAAATTAATTTCGACACTTTTTGATCTTTTAATGGATTATTATTGATGAGTAATGTTTATTATAATCATTATTTAGAAATAAATAATAACAAATCTTAAGAAAGATGAATTGTTGAATAGTCAGTATAAAATTTATTTTGCCGTCTTATAAATAAGTCACTGATACTTAGTAATATCAAAATATGCTACATTTCAGTATTAAGTTATATCTGAATCTGTGCAAAAATCGTTGTAACTCTGAGATAGCGCGTTTTGTTTACTGCGATTTATATTTAATATAAATATTATAATAAGTTTTATATTTAATCTTTAATCATAAGTAGAAATGATTACCCCAACGCAAAGATATATGTCTCTGGAGAAGAAATCGAACAAGTCAGGCAATTCAAATACTTGGGATGTTTGCTGAATGAGGGTTGGGACCCCGAGAATGAAATAAAGAGCAGAGTTGAACAAGCCAGAAATGCTTTTTTGAGGCTTCGTAAGTTTCTGACTGATCGCAAATTGGACTTCAACCTCCGATACAAGATGCTTAAGTGTTACGTGTGGCCTGTTCTCCTGTACGGAATGGAAGCATGGACGTTAAAGGCCAGTTCCATTAACAAACTTGAAGTGTTCGAAATGTGGTGCCTGCGTCGAATGCTCAGAATATCATGGACGGACAGGGTCAGAAATGAGGAAGTACTCAGAAGAGCGGGCTTACAGGATAGGGAACTTTTTAATTATGTAAAAAGTAAGAAGACTGCATACTTGGGGCACATTATACGAGGAGAACGATACACTTTTCAGCAACTGATACTCGAAGGGAAAATAGAGGGTAGGAGAGGTCTCGAACGTAAAAAAATGTCATGGCTGCGCAATATTCGACAATGGACAGGAATCCACAGCTAGGAAATGCTTCGCAATGCTGCTAAAAACAGAATTATTTAATCCAGAATATTTAACATCTCACCTGACAAGACGATGTACGGTGGACGCCTACGCAGAAATGCATGGCACCTTAAGAAGAAGAATCATAACCGGGAAAATAGTTCACGGTAAGTAAATAATATTTTAACGAATATTACTTTGGATAATAAATGTAAAAATAAAGTGAATGCAATCTTTTTGCTCTTCCTCTTCTTAAGGTGCCTTCTCTATTACTGAAGGTTGGCCATAACTACAGCAAATTGCTCTCTATCTTGAGCTATTCTTAGTATCGAATGTGTGTCCATGCCTGTCCAGTTTTTTCAACCAGGAACATTTTCTTCTTCCTGGACCCCTTCTTCCTTCCACTTTCCCTTCCATTATAAGTCGTAGGAAGTTGTATTTTTCTCCTCTGTAAATATGTCCTAGATAACTCGTTTCTCTGTTTTTTACAACATGTATTTAGAAGTTGTCTCTCAGTACCCATTCTTCTTAACACCTCGTTGTTGGTCACGTGCTCTGTCCAATAGATCTTCAGCATCCTTCGAAAAACCCACATCTTAAAGGCTTCTATACGCCTGATACTTGTAATTCCGAGAGTTCCTGTTTCCACTTCCGCAATATGGAATATATAAACCTTTTTACATATTGGTATCGAATATCCAAGAATCTTTTCATTCGTTGAAATGCGGACCTAACATATTCCATACGAACACGTATTTCGACCTCGTGGTCAAGATCGTTTGTTATCCAGCAACCAAGATACTGGAATCTTTGTACTGGTAGTATATGTTTGTTATAGATACAAATATTAATGTCAACATTTGGTGCACGTGTAACAGCCATTACTTTTGTTTTATTTGTGTTTATATTTAGTTCCAAGCTATCTCCCTCTCTGGTTATGACATTCAAATGTCGTTGTAAACCCTCAGCACTGTCCGCAATAATGACGGTGTCATTCTCCGTGGATTTTTATTCCTTCTTCAATATTTTCGAGGGCATTTTGAAAGATCTTTCCGGAATATATATTGAATAACAGTGGAGAAAGTACACAGCCCTGACGAACTCCTCTTTTTATTGGCAATTCTGCTGTCAGACGATTGTATATTTTGATCGACGCCATTTGATCCCAATATAGTTTTTTAATAAGTGCAGTGTTATGGTCTATACCATGTTGTGTTATGGTTTTTATGAGTTCTGTTTGTTTTACTTGATCAAACTCTTTTTCGTAGTCGATAAAACAGAGAAACACGTCTTTTAGCCGATCTCCGCATTTTTGTATTAATACCTGGAGGCCAATTAATGCCTTCCTTGTACCAAGCCCCATACGAAATCCAAATTGATTGTCGCTTAGGTTTCTTTCGCTTTCTCTGTATATTCGTTAATGTACAATTTTGAGTAAAATTTTTAGAAAATGGCTCATCAGGCTACTTAATCTGAACTGTGAGCATCTATTTGCTTTATTTTTCTTGGGTATAGGTATAAATATCGATCTAAGCCAGTCTTCTGGGAAGATTCCAGTGGTATATATTTTGTTAAATAATAGTGTTAACGTCTGAAGATCTTTTTTCATTGATAAGCCTTATCATCTCTACGTATATTTCATTTGGACCTGAGGCTTTTCGTGGCTTTGCCGTATTGATTGTTTTTGTAACTTCCGGTGTTAATATATCAAGTATTGTTTCTTGTACTATATTCATTTGTGGTTCTATTCTCCCGTCATCAAACAGATCTTTGATGTATTTTTCCCAGATATCTTCTACATTTTCTGGACTAGATACTATTTGGTTGTTATCATCGACTAAAGTTGTTGTAGTGACTTTTCTCTTCATATTTGTGACTTCCTTAATCTTTTTGAATGCATTAAAGTAGTCATACTTTTTTAGTAAATCTCCGAGTTCCTCACAGTTGCTGCTCATCCATTCTTCTTTGGCTTTCCTGATTTTGTTTCGGATGATTTTCTGGGTTTCTTTATATTTTTCTTCATTGCGATTTTTGTAAGATCTCCTTATATCCATCAGTTCTAGGACTTCTTCTGTCATCCATGTATTCTTTGTTTTTCTGATGTTGTCTTGTAGTTGTTCTCTTTGTATAGTTGTGATTGTTGTTTTCAAGGTGTGCCAAATACTTTCTATTGTTTCTTCTGCTTCCGCGGGTGCTTCATTGAACTTTTCTTTGAGTGGATCATTGAGTGTTTTCTCTATTTCTGCCTGTACCATTAAATCTTTAAGTTTTTCGAGGCTAGGTTTTATCTTCTCTCTGTATTTGATTTTCTTTAGTTGAATTTAGTTTTTCTTTAGTTTGGTTCTATAGTTGATAATTGAAATTTTATCAACAACAGGATTGTGGTCGAAACCGATGTCAGCCCCGGGATATGTTTCAACTCCCCTGATTCCATTTCTATAACGTTTGTCAATTAATATATAATCAATCTGGTTTCTTATTATGCGGTTTTGATTATCGTCAGGTGCTTTCTATGTATATAATCTTCTTTTTGGTTGTTTAAACCAGGTGTTTGCGATCATTAGATTTTCTTCTTGGCAAAATTGGACCAGTAATTCTCCTATATCATTTCTTTGGCCCAAACCAAAGTTTCCTACTACGTCTTCGGTCCGCTCTTCACCTACTTCTCGTAGAATTCTCGTACTTTTCTTTCTGGTTTTGCTATATAGAGCAGTGGCTATACCGTTCTGAGGAGACCTTAAGAGGTCGAAATACGTATAAGCGGCTTGTCGCTGCCCTGTATCGCAACAAAGATTTAATATCATTATTATGTTTTATTACTTTGCTCCGTTTGGAGTACCAGAAACTGAATTTACAATAAATTTTGACCATCATGAACGGCATGTGGAATGCAATTTTAGATTCCCTTGCCAAGTAATTTATCAGGCTGTTTGCTTTGCAAGTTTTATACGCCAGTCCCTCTCTTGTTAGTCAACAGCTTCGGATGGACGAGCGGAGAAGAAAATATGGGCACCCCCTTGTCTCTAGAATAAGGAATTGTCCCAAAATGTATCTTTAGAATAAGGAATTGTAAATGACCCGATAAATGGTCAAAGGAATAGAGCCAACAGAAAACCACTGTATTAGAGATTAGAGAGGATATTTCAAGAACAATCGTCATGTCAAGCAATAGCGACGAAATAGCAGTAACATTACTATTCGGACCCAAGATCCAGCAAAGGAAGATCATAATGGCTTCCCCGATAGCCAACAAGCGATAAAAATTCACTAAATTCACTTTGTCCCATTATCAGATCAAGTAATGCTAATTCAATTAGCTGCATTTCCAGTAAATTTAAATATAATACAAATATACGCACCAACTACAGACAAAGAAAATACCGCGATTGAAACATTTTACAAACTTTTATACTCTGAGATAGCGCGTAAAAATACGAACTTACTCTTACAAGACTCTGGTGGTAGCTTTTTAAGTGATATTAAAGAGCGCTGTGCCGAATGGGAAAATTACAATACAAGTATTTAAAGATGACCAAAGCATTTACCAAGAAATTACATCTAACCTAGATACTGGCCCACCGATTCTAATCTCAAAAGTTAGGAAGGCCATCGATCGAGCGAAATGAAGAAAGGCTTCTGCTCCTGTCAAAATACCTGCAGAATTATTACAACTATTAGACAATGAGAGTGTTGCGATTATCGCCTCCTTCTTTAACAAGGTATATCCAGCAGCGGCAAATTACCAGACAACTGGTTAGAATCAATATTTAGGAACTACTTCCAAGAAAAGAAATTTCAGACAGTGTAGCTTCTATCGAATTACCAATATCAATATCATTAAAAATATTGCATTGCTGCATATTTAAGTTTTATGAGGGGCTACTTGGTGATGAGCCGTTTGGTTTTCGAAACGCTATGGGTACTAGGTATCTTATGGGTACTAGGTACTTCTTTTTTGCATGCGAATAATCCTACAAAAGAGTATTGAGTTTAGAAAAAATATTTACGTGTGTTTTATAGATTTCGAAAAAGCTGTTGACAGAGTACCATATACATTACTATTTCAATGCTTAGACCCAGTTGGTCTGGACACGTATGACATTAGATTGGTCAAAAATGTTTACTATAATCATACCACTTGTATTAAGGTGGATCAAGAGGTTTTAGATAAAGTTTTTATTAAGCGTGGTGTTAGACAGGGATGTGTTATGTCGCCGATGTTGATTAATGCCTACACTGAACCACTTTTTGAGATAGCGTTAATTAATCGTCGCGAAGGTGTTAAAATCGGTGGTGAAATTATGAATGAATCAGATACGCAGATGACACTGTCATAAAGACAAAGAGCCTAGAAGACATTTAATTCCTGTTTAACGCTATAAACAACGAATGCACTAAAAAGGGTTTAACAATCAATGCAAAGAAAACAAAATGGATAGTGGTCGGAAAAAACAAAGACTTAGAACTAAAAATGGGTAACAAAATTCTGGAAGGGGTGAAACACTTTAGAACTTTAGATGTGTGGATATTTGGATTGACTGCATGGTTGAAAGTGACGAGAAAATTTCAACCAGAATAGAACTTGCACGAAAACGCTTTATTAACTGTCGTTTTGTATTGTGAAGTAGTAATCTGTCATTCACCACATTGAATGGATAATAACAGAATACCTAATCAAACGCTTAGTAAAACTATGGCGGTACATTGGCCAGTAGGAAGATCGAGAAAGATGTGGATAGACAAAGGAACCGATGGTAAAGAGATATTAAGGGTGGATAACTAGAAGAGAGTAGCTTCTCCTAGTATTAGTAGTAGAAGAGAAGGAAAGGGATGATTTTAGGGATATACCCTCTTCTTCTTAAGAAGCTAAGAAGAGAACATCTTCTTAGCTTCATGTTGTTAAACGTCTTTTAAATCAACATGTCGCAAGCAAAGTGAGACTTGCTCCATACGCACAATTTCAGTCGTCTCATCAGCGAGAATCGCAAAAAATTTAGCTACCTCTACTTCATTAATTATCTTTTGTTGAATAATTTCATCACAAATATCAATTATTTTATATTTGATTTAAGAGCTCATGCAAATTGCATTCTTCTGAGAACTTACCAAATGCTCAAAAAGATCCTTATCCCTACATTTGGCTGCGTACCGCGACAGTGCTCGAAAATTACCATTATTCTGAGGTGGTTGTTTAGACTCTGGTGTAATGTGGATCCATCCCGAATCAGTTTTACCACTTAAAGGTATACTTTATTTCCCGCAAAAATTATACCATTTACTATAGGGACTAGTTTATTTCGGATTTCCTGTTGAGCTGTCTCTTTCTTTCAGAAGACAACAGCTCATCGACTGAAAAAGCCTGTTAGGCCTTTTAATTTTATGATGTCGACGAGAAAATTGAAAAGCCAGACCACGAAAATATTGAGTAGAATATACTGTAACATTAATACTCGTAATATCATAAAATATAAACTTAGATGTAATAGATGTAAATGTTTTTATTAGATGTAAATACAACATTTAATTTTCATGACTGTTTTAAATTAGTTTTATGAATATTTCCTTACTGATTACTTATGAAGATTATACTGATAACTCTGAGATAGCGCGTTTTCAAATTTGAAAAAAAAATTGGGCGTTATTTTTACTGTATAATATCTTTGGTTTAGAAAATTAGCCAGAATTTGGGAAGTGGTCAAATAAATTATATCGACTAAACAAAAAAAAATTAATTAAAATATAACCTATGATAAATATACACTTTTGGTAAATCGTTAATTTTTTGTCGTCAACCACGTGTAAAAGGATACAACAAATATTACCAAATTGATGGTCAATAGAAAGTTAATTTGCTAAAATCTACCTACAGACACTTTGTCGATGAGTCTTTATAATATATAACAACAATATAAGACCAACAGGGAAATAATTACCAAATTACAAAACAAATAATTAATGATGCCATACCCTTCTTGGCGACCTCGATCCAGTTATATGCCATCTGAGTGGAGCTGTCTGCTTTGGCCACCAACAACAATGATGAACGGAAATATTTGTTACAACAAATATATATCGAAATTAATTACAAACGTTAATTGGTGTAAAAATTTAAGATCTCACCTTGCTTTTGAAATCCTTGACGAGAACGCTGACAGTTTCCTAAAAATATACACAAAAGATTTATTAAATTTTTCAAACATTTAACAAAAGTTAAGCTAACATTTAAATTATTTGGTTCTTTATTTAAAGTACTTTTATTTATTATTTATTCCTTTCTTCTATACTTTACTTTTTTAGTTACTTTTTTTATTAAAATTATATTCTTAATGTCTTTTAGATATTACAGAGATAAGTTTTTTTTTTGCCCACAGATAAGTTATACAGATAAATTTTAGAACACTAGGTATACCTTTTTTGAGCCAGGTGCTGCACATATAAATTCAATTAAACCTTCAAGGGTCTGAATAATAATTTTACAATTAGAAAAATAGGCAATTAAAATGGCACATGTATTATTTTGTCCACACAATTACCTAATTTTATTAAAAAAAAAAATCAAATATGACTATAAATTAAAAGTTTGCAATCAGCCATAGATTTAAAAAATATAACTTTCATTATTATTACATAGAGGGAGTTGAGTATGAATTGGTGTTTGATGAATGCGGCAGTAGCTAATTTAATTTGTTGTTGGACAAAAGCAAATAAGTCAAAAATGTGCTTTTTACAGGACAAAATGGTAAAAAATGATTTGAAGTGTAAATAAAATGATATTTTTGCAAAATAGTTGGCTCTATTTGTTTAAAATTATACCAAAAACATTGTCTAAATAGTTTTTTATACGTCATACTAGTTTATTATTGTGTTTTTATGCTTAGTTACCAACTACGTAATAGTGTACTTTATGCCCGCGCGGGCATAAAGTGTACTTTATGGCCCGCACGGCGTAAAGATACAAACAAAACGATAACTTATTAGAAACATCTTTTATTTAACAACATTCCATATTGGCGATGTTAATATTCTTATTTACGATTAAAGTCTTCTTTACCATTGAATATTTGGACCACATGGACCTCCGGAGAAAATGTTTCGGCGAGATCGGCAAAGCATACAAGTAGCACAGTGTCACTAATGTGTTCTACATGTTTTCATCCAGTGCTGTAATTTTTCATATTCCTGTCGTAGGCATCTCTCGACTTATGTGGTAGTACCTTTTGTGTTGCTTTTTCCGCTTTTTTTTAAATTTGGTTAGGGATCTCAAAAATATCTCGCATTTTCCACGGTTTTAGTTTGAGAAAGTTGACAAGCGATTCCGTAGGCGTAGCAACATAACACGGACGAAGAATATCTACTGGTAAATATAGTTGTCAAAATGAAATCGAATTTTCGGATTTTTTAGAACATATTTATTTGTAGATGCAATAAAAAACTAGTATGACATAAAAGTTTGTATGAACCGCGGGTATTAATAGATGTATATGCCCTCGGGCGACATACAAACCCGAGGACCTCAGGCCAGAACTAGCTTTAACATCGTCGACCTCTGGGCATAAACATCTATTTAATACCCTTGGTATATAAATAACTATTATCGCATTATTGGAGTATTTTTGTATTGAATGATTTATTACGGGTTAGGCACGATATGATTTTTCTAATATATGTTTAAGAATCAATGAAAAGGTGATGGAATGAAAAATATATTTTTAGCTTCCATAATTCATATATTTGTATCACAAACAATGTTAGAGTTACGCAGTGGATATGATAACATGGTGGACGCCATGGGGTTTACTGGTCTAACAGCAACTGATCTATTCGAGTTGCTGTGAATAAAATAAGATGGGTCAAAATATATATAAATAACATTTAAAATTTTCTTTGATCAAATAAAAAGGCAGATATCGAGCCACAATTTACTAATAAATCTTTGCCCAAGTAACTTTCGCTTCGAAGAGTATCTTCAGGGGCATTTTCGTCAAATTTGGCCTATCCAAGCCTGTTTGACAGGGACCCATTCTCTCTCCTGATGCCAATCAACATGTAGCTTTGCCGTTTCTAAAATAATTTTAAACTGTTTTGTCCTTGGTGCCGTATAGTGGTAATGTACAAATTTTATGTTTATAACATTCTGAAAGATTGTTGGACCAGGCCAAGTTTGATTAAAATGTTTCTAGGAAGCGAAAGTACTTAGACAAAGATTTAATAATAAACTGTGCTCGATATCTGCCTTTCATTTGATCAAAGTTCATTTATTCGAGCATTTAACCTTATATCACTTTTTTTTGAATTTAACTTGTGGCTTATTCCCATAAAAAACAGTAATTTTAGTTTCAATATTAAACACGTAATAGCACTGCGTTTATTGTTCTATGTAGTGTGTGGGTGCGGGAAGTATGTGACAAAACGCGATGTATATTTACAGTAGTTAGAGTTTCTACAGTCGGTTTTTATTTTATCACACTTCAGCATTTAAGCTCTGCTTATATAAAAAAAAAGTTTAATCTTAACTGGCTTGAACCTTTAAAAAGTAGAAGACTTTAAAACCTCTGATCTCTTAATTCGCGACCGAGTATAATTGGGAAATTTACTTTTTATTAAATTACTTTATCTAAATTCTAACGATTTTATTCATATATTTGCTGGTTTTAAACTTAAATTTTGTTTGAAAAACTACAAAAGAAAAAAATATTTAAAGTTTCCTATTTATTATTATTGATTCAAACACAACCAGTTTTCATACCAGAGAAATATATTTTATATTCAGGTGATGAAAACTCAGTTGTCATTTTATAATTGAGTTTATGCCGGCAATTTTGTTTATTTATCTTTTATTGACTCTGAGATAGCGCG
>NW_027314463.1:0-14764 GCF_040954645.1 Diabrotica undecimpunctata | reverse complement strand
ACGCGCTATCTCAGAGTTCGACGTACCAAACTTTTATATCCACGTTATCGAAAAAAGTTCTACTATTTTTTAAGTCGTTTAGTATTTAAGTATTCCCTTTATTTAATTATTCTTATATAAGTTATTTTTTATAGTTAATATACATTTTCTGTTGTTTTATTAGAGTAAATATATTTTTTATTGTTTAGGATTTTGTTTTACTTAAATTAACTTTCCCTACGTCCTCATTGGACTAGTTGAAACACATTGGCTAGGAGATGGCCATTTAAAAACGAAAAGTGGCAAAACTTTATTTTTATTTTTTTTATTTATTTTGCTTCAACCACTTAGGGTTATTAGCATAAGAAAATACAAAAATTTGATAAAGACATACATAGGCATATAAAATATATATATATATATTTATATATATATATATATATATATATATATATATATATATTCGGTTTTTTTATAACGTCTTACGACGTTGTCCGACTCCCAAACGCCACTGTATTGTGTCTTGAGTTCTAACTCTCAGGTTCCAGCTCTGTGGTGGTCTTCCTCGTTTCCTCTTCTCTGGGGGTTGCCACATCATCGTTTTTTTAGGCAGTCTTTCGTCCCCCATTCGGCTCACATGCCCATACCATATGAGCTGTTTTCTCTCAATATCCTCAACTATAGTGCCCTCTATACCCATTTGTTGTTTTATCACTTCATTCCGTATTCTGTCGGCTCTTGATATTCTCATCGATCTTCTGATGGCATCCATTTCCGTGGCTTCGACCTTTTTCTTATATTTTTCGGTTATTCTCCATGTCTCAGCTCCATAAAGTAGGCTAGTTTTAACCATTGTCTCATAGATGTTCCATTTTCTTTTCTTTGATATTTCTTTACTCCATAGAACTCCGTTCAAACATGCTATAGCTCTTCGTGCTTGTACAATATTCGATGTTCTATTTCTCGTTCGTCTTTTCCCCTACGGTCGAAGATGACGCCCAGGTATTTATATTCGTTGAATGGATTTATTTTTTGATTGTCATCGATATCGAGTTGTTCTGCTTCAGCTCCAATTGAGAGGTATTTTGTCTTTTCTAAATTGATATTTAATCCCCATTTCTGGTATTCTTCAATTAGTTTTCTAAGCATGTATTCCATGTCATCTTTGTCATTTGAGATCACCACCTGATCATCTGCAAACTGTAAAGTATATATGTAATCCTGATCGTTCAATTGTATACCCATAGAGTCGGAGAAATACAACATCCTTGTCTGAGACCCTTAGTAACTGCAAATTTTTCAGCTAAGAGGTTTCCGAATTTCATTTGGGAGTTTGAACCATAATATAGATCTTTGAGAGCACTAACCAATGTTTGATGTATGTTTGATGTGCCCAGGACTTCCCATAGTTTATTTAGCGGGACTGTGTCATATGCCTTCTCAAGATCTACAAAAGTCATATGTAACTCTCTATTTGTCACAATTTTCTTTTCTATAATTTGTTTAAGACAGAAGATGTTATCTGTACATGAACGACCTGCTCTAAATCCTCCTTGTTCTTCGTCTTCAGACGATTGATAATCTTCCTCTATCAGGTCCCGCAGTATTCGACCGTATAGTCGACTCATTGAGCTTGTGACCGATATCCCTCTATAGTTTTTACAATTTCTCCTGTCACCTTTTTTATATATTGGGGTCATATATGCTGTTTTCCATTCATCTGGTGTTGGATGTCCATTAATATATTCGTTAAATATCACCGTGATCATTCTGTGTAATTTCTCTGAGCCATTCTTTATTAATTCCGTAGTTACTCCCTCTGGTCCACTTGCTTTTCCATTCTTCATCCCTGCTATAGCTTTTTGAACTATGTTGATATCTATGGTAATATGCTCTCCCAGAATTTCGATTCTTGATGAATTCATATCTTCTTTAAATTTGTCTCTGTTCTCATTTAATAGATGTTTGTAATAATGTGTCCAATCCTCGGGATTTATGGGATTTAGAATCACTTTCTCGTTAGTCGGCTTCTTAACAGAGTTTATAAACTTTCACGCCTCAGTGCATTGTCGTCCTCCAATATAAGATTCTATCTCTCTGCACCTTCTATTCCATATCTCATTTTTGGAGGCCATAATTATCTTTCTAGTTCTCTTCTTCATTTCATTGTATCGGTCTTTGTCTGCGTCATCTTTTGTATTCAACCACTTATGGTATAAGATATGGTACAAAATATCAATTACATAATATTGTATACAATATATATTTTAATAATTGATGTATTGTGTTAAATTTTATTAAAAAAGTTTATGGATTTTAAGAATTATATAAAGTCAGCTACGTATTTAGATTCTTCTACAAGTTCTTTTAAAGTTTTTGGAATGTGGTGATATAGTCTTTCAACTGAGTATATTGGACATTCGATCAAAATGTGCATTACTGTCACTTTACATTCACAAACAAAACACACTGGTATTTCTATCTTCTCTCTTTAACAAGTATTCATGTGTTGTAGAAGTGTTTCCTTATCTGAGACGTGTTATTAGGACTTAATGTTGTCGCTTTGAAGGCCAGAAGTTCCATAGAAGGACGGAAGATTTTATTTCTATCAATTTAGTGATGCTTCTATTCCATTGGTTTTGCCAAACATCGTGCAATTTTGCTTTTAAGTAAGGTTTTAAGTTTCAATACACCGTTAGTATTTCCACTGATGCGGCTGTACTGATTACTGCGGACCTATCTCGACTATCTGCCTTTTCGTTGCTATCTATTCCAACGTGTGACGGTACCCAGAGGAACTCTACTGTCAAATTTTTTTGGTATATACGGTATAAAATTAACTTAATCTGCTGTAATGTTGAACGTGAAGGATAAATCTGAGAAATTGATGTCAGATAACTAAGTGAATCAGATTTAAGAGATTTGGGAAGTGTTTTTCTAGAATAAAGATAAGTGCCTTAATTATGGCAAATAGTTCTGCTGTAAAAATACTTGTCTCAGAAGACAATCTATACATAGAATGTTCATGTGATATCACAAAGCATACTCCTACTCCATTTATGGTCTCAGCTGCGTCCGTGTATATAAGATGGTAAATTTTGTACTGTGCAAAAACATGGAGCAAGTGAGTTTTAAAAAATTGGGTATCACGTTATTTTTGTTATATGCTATAAGTTTAAGGTTACAAAGCAGAGAGGGAACAACCCAAGGAAAATAAATTTATTTCACAGGTAGGATAAATGGAAGGTAATTTAATATTAAAATCTAATAATACATCTACTTCTTTAGCAAAGAGAATTCCACTTGATTTGGGTAGATTACAAAAATGTTAGATTAGGTTAGATTAATTTAATTTGGACAATCAGCAAATCGTTCTTCTTCTTCCTACTTTATAAATAGGCAAAATGCCTGTTTTACTTCAATATAGCCTCAATTGACGTTGTCTGACCATCTTTTCCTCGGTCATCCCAATGATCTTCTTCCATTTGGCGATTTGTCTTTTGCTATTCGTACTATTCTATTTTCTGTCATTTTTTCGATGTGTTGATTCCATCCCACTTTTCTTCTTTTGGTCCACGCGTTTATTTCCTCTATACCACATCTCGCTCGTATTTCCTCACTTCTTACTCTGTCTCTTAGAGTTTGGTTTGTTATTTTTCGTAAGACTTTAATTTCTGTTGTTTCCAGTAGTCTTTGTGTTTTCGCCGTATCTGCTCTTGTTTCCGCTGTGTACGTCATTATCGGTCTTATTGTTGATTTATATATCCTGGTTTTCGTTTCCGTTGTGAGGTATTTGTTTCTCCAGATTGTGTTGTTGAGACATCCTGCTACTCTGTTTGCCATGTTCACTTGTTTTTCTGTACTTTTTCTTTCATGTACTTCTTCTTCCACTTTTCCTTAGCTTGACAGTTTTATTCCAAAGTATTCAGTTTCCATCACTTGTTCTATTATTTTGTTATTTACGACTAGTTTACATCTTCTCGGTTCTGCTGATATCACTATCGCTTTAGTTTTCTCTGTTGAGATCTCCATGTTGTATATGAGCGCCGTATCTTCGAATTCTTTAATTAATCTTTGTAGGTCATCTTCATTTTCGGCTGTTATTATGGCGTCATCGGCGTAGCATATTATCCTTATTTCCTTTTCTCCCAATCTATATCCTCTTCTTTTTTTTTTACTTTCTTTATGATTTCATCCATTATCAGATTAAATATTAATGGGCTCAGCGAATCTCCTTGTCTAATGCCAGTTTCATATTTGATAGGTTGTGATAGTTTTCCTTTACATCTTACCATAGCTATGTTATCTTTATATATATTCTCAATGGTTTTTACTAAATCCAGTGATATTCCCTTTTCATATAATAAATGTATCGCGTCCCGAATTCTCACTCTATCAAACGCATTCTTAAAATCTATCAGACACATATATGCTGGTTTGTTGTATTCCAGCGACTTTTCTTTTATTTGTCTTATTACAAAAACTGCACCCGTGCATGATCTTCCTGTCAGAAATCCTTGCTGTTCCTCTTGCAGAGATATTAGTTCGTTTATTTTTGTCGCTATTATTCTTGTTGTCAATTTGAGGATTGTATTTAATAGATTTATTGCTCGATAATTATTGGGGTCTTTCTTATCTTCTTTTTTGAAGAACATCACCATGATCGCTCTCCTCCATTCATCTGGTATTCTGTTCGTGGTGATTATTTTATTAATAAGAAGTTGCAGTTGTTGTACAAGATGATAACTTCCATATTTTAAGAGTTCATTTGATATTTGATCTTCTCCTGGTGACTTTATCTTTTTTAATTTGTTTATTCAAATCGTTCGTGCAGCATAAATTTTGACTACGGTCAGGAAACAGTCTAATTTCACGCCTGCGCTAAGTTCACAGTTTACAAACGGTAAGCAAACCACTACAGAAAAAAACCTAATATCTGACTCTTTAGTACACTAAAAGCTTGCAGCAATAATTATATCTAGCAAATAAAATTATAATGTTAATAAAAAATAAACTCATACTACTATCAACAAAAAATATAGAAATATATTTTTTATGGGTGCTATCACACGTAACAATTAAGGGAAATAAAGCAAAGGACAAACTTGCGAATAAAGCTACACTAAATGAAAGCATCCCTGAGTCAAACATGCTAAAAAGGAGCAACCGTAAAGCCTCTATCAAAAAACATATTACCAATTTATGGCAGACTAACTGGAATTCCACATTCATCAAATTAAAAGAAACTGTTTCTAGAAACTGCCGAACCACCTTAGCACTCAAACGTAGTGAGCAAGGTAAAATAACTCGACTGCGATTAGGACATACTATAACAACCCATATTCACTTAATAAATAAAGAACCAGTTCCTTTTTGCCATAACTGCAAGATACCAATCACTGTTAAACATTTTAGAATGCAAAACATTCATCCACGAAAGAAGCAAAAATAAACACTCACTACCACCATGAACGATCTACTAAGCTGCCAGTTTAACCAGAGTTCAACCTTCTTCTTCTTCTTGGCGCGTCTAGGATTACTCCTGTTTCTGCCTCTTATTCTGTTTTAGTCGTTGTTGACTGTACATTATCTTTCCACCTTTTTGACGGCCCTCCAACGGGTCTTCTGCTATACGGCTTGTTGTTTTTACAGATGTTCGCTAATCTAGCTGGTCCCATTCGGTTTACATGTTCGTTCCAGTTTTTTTTTCTTGTTTTTATTTACCTGTTAATATTTTGAATTTTGCATTGTTCGCGTATACTTCTGTTGGTTTGTCTGTCTCTTAATGATATGCCTGGTATTGATCTTAATATTTTCATTTCGATATTGTTGATTTCTTGTTTCGTCTTTCTTGTATCGGTCCTTGTCTCCGCTGCATATGTTAGGATTGGTCTTACTGTTGTATTGTATATTTTTATTTTGCTTTCCATGGTCAGATATTTGTTTCTCCATATGGTTTCTAGGAGGCAACCACTTACTCTTGCCGCTTTTGATGCTTACCTTGTGGTCTCTGTTCTTATATCCCTGTCACTAGTGATCTCTACTCCTAGGTAATTTAATTTCATTACTTGTTCTACAATTTTGCCCTCTATTTCTAGCTTGCATCTACGCAGCTCTTTACTGATCACTATACATTTAGTCTTTTCTACTGATATTCTCATATTAAGTTTGTCTGCTGTGATATTGAAGGTGTGGAGCTGCCTTTGTAGGTTATCTTCGTTATCAGCAATTAGTACTGCATCATCGGCATAGCATAGTATCGTGATTTTATGCGCTCCAATGTGGTATCCGTGTCGTTTTCTTACTTCGTGAATTACTTGATTCATCACCATATTAAATAACAATGGGCTGAACGAGTCTCCTTGGCGGATTCCTCCTTTTAGTTCTATGCATTCTGTTTCCCCTGTTGGTATTATAACTCTGGTCTTGTTATTCTTGTTAATTTCATTAATTGTCCTTATTATCTGATGGTCTATTTGTTCAGCTTGTAATAAATTTAAGATGTCATTTCGCTTCACCCTGTCAAAAGCACTTTTTAAATCTACAAAGCACATGTGGGCTTACCGACGTATATAACGTATATCCTGGACTGAGCACGTGACCAACGAAGAGGTACTACGCCGGATAGGTAAAGAGAGAGAGGTAGGAATAAGTATAAAGAAAAGAAAGTTGGAATACTTGGGTCACGTTATGAGACATAATAAATATAGAGTACTACAACTGATCGTTCAAGGGAAAATAGACAGCAGAAGGGGTCCAGGGAGGAGAAGACACTCGTGGCTCCAAAACTTGCGGCAATGGTTCGGATTATCATCTGCTGAACTATTCAGATCTGCCGTAAACAAAGTCAGAATAGCCATGTTGATTGCCAACGTTCGGAACGGACAAGGCACATGAAGAAGAAAAGCACATGTATGCTGGTTTTCCATATTCAATAGACTTCTCTATTATTTGTCTGATAATAAAAATTGCGTCTATTGTGCTGCGGTTCTTCAACCAGAATTCAACCAAGTACTGAAATATTTAAAAGACATTAAATTTTATAATATATAGTATAATATACTTAATTGTATACATTGTAAGAAATATTGAACACCTATAATTTGTGTTTGTTTGTACACCCTGCTAATAAGAGCTTTATAAGCTGCTGCATTGATTACATTTATTATGCCTTGGTAGGTATACTCTGAGATAGCGCGTGGTAGGTACGGCATGGAGACATGGACGTTGAAAATATCTTTCATTAACAAGTTGGAAGCCTTCGAAATGTGGACCTTGCAAAGAATGTTCCGCATACCATGGACAGATAGGGTGAGAAACGAGGAAGTCCTAAGAAGAGCAAATACTGAGAGAGAATTGCTCAGCTTGATCAAGGCACGAAAGATTGGATACCTGGGCCACATCCTGAGAGGGAAAAATACGCAATCCCTCAACTAATTATCCAAGGAAAGATTGAGGGCAAAAGAGGAGTAGGTCACAAACAAATGTCGTGGCTGCGAAATATAAAGAACTGGACAGGCGTAACTAACACTGGCGAACTTTTGCATGCCGCAAAAGACAGACGTCTGACCTTAAGATAATTCGCCAACGCACTATAGGTGCACGGCAACATAAGAAGAAGAAGGTATTTTGGGTTGAGGAGTAGATCGGATTTGTTAATTTTTGGCTAAACCGTTATTTGAAAAAATGAGGTTGAGTCGTTATGTAGTGAATCAATATTGTATTTAGGTGGATTCGTTTCCAGAGGTTTTGATTGTTCTGGTTGGTTGTCATTTAGGTGTAGTAGTTGTGGCCTATACTGTAGGTAGCATTTCCGTTTCTCTTAATACTCTTACGTCTTCTACTTTTGTATGTATGTATATTTCTTGTTTTTTTTGTATACAATCTATAATTGACTTAATGAAAAATATAAATCGATCAGAAATATTCGATAAACTAAAAAAATTTATTAAGCCGAAAAAAAGAAGGATTTCTACGTAAACCAACATAGTACATACTATTATATTCAATGAATTCAATACTTGGGTGGCACACTATAATTGAAAAATAATCCAGTAATTAGTTACGTTCATTACGAAATTTAAAACAAGAATTCTTATTAGTAGCTGTGTTGATATCATTCCCTCGGTCGCTTTTTCACCGACGATCAAATTAATCAAAATTGAGCTTCATTAGACGTAACTAAATAAAAAGTTAATAGACTATAGGAGCGCCATATAGTTAGTGGGAGTCGACTTAATGTTAGTAAGCGGTGTACCTGTACCAAAAGAGTTAACCAGATCTTAGTGAATATTCTGTGGCCCTAGATGGAACGTCTAACTGGTTGCTTGAAGTCCGTCTGAATTACGAGTTGGTGATTTTACGATTTTGATAGAATTTTAAAAACAGTGGGTTTTGCTGATGATTTCGCATACTGTAAGTACCTTTTTGCTTATTCATTATAATAATTTTTATACTTATCGCTTTGGAATAATTTTTATGAATCTATTATTTTAATCACAATTGTTTTTGGTAACAACTCGTTTTGTTATATTTGTAATTAAAAAGCAATATCGAAATTTTTATTTCAGTTCATTGTTGTTTTATAATACCTATAGATTTTTTAATTGTCTCCGGTTAATAACCACCTTTGAAACTAAAACTTGGAACGTCACTACTATTTTTATAAACAAAAACTTAAACATTGGTTCCTAAGCAGTATCTATATTAGCTGATACAACTTTCTAAGTTGCATGGTGTTTACAAAAAAAATGTTTTTTACTAGCTTCCTTAAAGATATCTTCTACTTTACAAAATTGGCGGAAAATTTTTGTCTTACTGTTTTTCAGTAGGAGAAACTGGCTTAAAACGACATAGATTTAAGACTTAATATTGAAAGTTTTTATCTCTACAGAAATATGTATTTGTTTTGGTGCCTTAATAAAAGACAATTTTTTCTATTTAAATAGATATTAAGTATACCATTTTTACAGGGTGATCACAATAGGCCGGGGAAATAAGCAAAAAGCGGACCCTTTTTGTGACACTGAACTGGCCAGGCAAACGACAGTTGTTTTGAGTAGTATGGACCTCTGTAACAAGAACCTATTTGTTTCATGCAGTCGCTTTTTTGGACTTAATTAGTTATTAACAAATAATATCAAAAACGGTAGATTTTCACTTTTAAACATTTGAAACAAATTTAAGAGTAATAAACTTCTAAGTTATATAAAAAACTTCAAAATGAAGTTTTTTAAAATGTTTCTATCCTTATTTTTTGCTTATAAAGTTAGAAATAATAAGTTTAATAATATAATAATAAATAATAAGTTAGAGATTTCGATTTTTCATAAATGCTAACAAAATAACTTTAGTAAAAATAAACTTTTACATTACACAGAATATTGGTTTTTGTGGTGCTTAAAGAATAGTCAACATTTTAAAGTTATCGGTTGAAGATTAATTACTATTTAACTGGGAATAAGCCACAATTAAAGGTTAAAATACGTTTATTGACGTTTCAATTTCCACTTCGGAAATCGTTCTCAAAATACAAACTTATTGTTATAATATTTAATAATAATAATAAAAGATGAATAGAACAAGAAATTATTAGCAAGAAATATTACAGATTAGTGTGAACTGCTGATCTCCCTACTTTAGTCCCTTTTTTACTTCAAATTTTACTTTTAGGCTTCTGTCTATCCTTACGCTATTGTTGGTCTTCATTAAGGCCATTTTTACCAGTCTGGCCTTTTTT
Source organism: Diabrotica undecimpunctata (assembly GCF_040954645.1). Classification (NCBI taxonomy): domain Eukaryota; kingdom Metazoa; phylum Arthropoda; class Insecta; order Coleoptera; family Chrysomelidae; genus Diabrotica; species Diabrotica undecimpunctata. The sequence goes on along the minus strand of NW_027314463.1, from coordinate 5,046 downwards.
CTGGAATTCTAATCTTATTCATCTTCTAATCTTTTCTGGAATTCTTATTCATATGCTCCCTTTTCTTTCCATACACACTTTTTTCGCGTGTCTTCTCTCTGCTTTATAATCATTTCTATTTTCGTCACTTGATAAGTCCATATATTTTATTCTTGCCTTATTTCGCTTGTTAGGGCTTTTCTTGCAATCGGCAACAACCATTTTTTATCTCTCTCATTCTATTCTTGATCTAACCACTTTTAAGCTGCTTCCCTAATAGATTCTTTCATTATTTTCCTACTCCATTTCGATGTCATCTTGACTTTCGCTTTGAAGTAGTTTTGCTTTTACGTCTGCCTGGAAGTTATCAACGCTGTCTTTGTTTCTTAGTTAGGCGACATCATTCCTGATCATTACCATGTTATCGGAATCCGCGTTTGTCCCTCTATAACCTATTATTAATTTTGCGTGCTTGCTTTTCACTAGGACGTGGTAGATTTGGTTGTGTGTTCTACCATCTGGAGCAATCCATGTTTTTTCGTGGATTTTCTTATGATCGAAGTAAGTACTCACAATCCTCAAGTTGTTCTTTACAAACAACTTACCATTCTCTTTGCTTTCGTCATGTTTTTACCTCCCGTAGTTTTTTGGTACATTTCTTCATTCGCCACCTTAGCATTTAAATCATCTATTATAGCCCAGGCTGTGGGGGAAAAAGTACTCTCTAATCAAGAAATTTATATAATGTGGCCTAGGTTATAAAGGGCAACCTCAGGAGCAATCCCCCAGTTCATTCAACAGAAAATTTTTGGTTATTGTTTCGTTTCGTAATTGTTATTAATAAAGCATAAAGCTTCTGTGATTTAAAAAAAAAATTATGCTAACTCGGCTCCTATTGGTCGTAGAAAACATTTTTTTTTAATCTTCGTCTCGAAACCAGCTACAATAATCCGCAAATTAGAAATTTGTAGGGTACATAGGGAGCGCAGCAGCTCTAAATGTTTATAACTGCAATTTTACAACTTCATAAATAATTGTTTTGCCCGGGTTAAAAATTTTTTTTTCATTATTTTCCAGTGAAATATGAAAATTTACGGCTTTAGGAAAGGAATGAAATACGAATTAGCCCTCTACCATTTTCTTTGGCAATCCTATGAGCATTCAAAGTTGAAGGTCGTGAGATAAACTAATTAACGTATCTCAGGAACAAATTAAGCGATCTAGGCCTACTACGGCTCATTCGATTCGTAATTTTATAGACTTGAATGTAATATTGAAATAAAAAAAGCAATTTTGCAATAAATATTACGTTTTTTAATTTTGTCCTTCATTCGTCATTTTTGCAATAACCATAAATTAAACTGAACGTATACCGGCTCAAATTGAAGCTCTTTTAGAGTACTTTCATAATCTATACAGAAATTACTCATTACAATACTTACTTTAGGCAAAAAAAAAATGAAAAAAACTCAGAAATACGTATTTTGCACCTATAAACGCTCATAAATAAACATTAATCAAAATTTTTTGTTTAATGAACTGGATGATTGCTCCTGAGGTTGCCCTTTATAACCTAGGCCACATTACATAAATTCCTGGATTACAGTAAAATCACCCCTTTTCCCTCCACAGCCTGGGCTATTACAATTTTAATTTCTAATTTTGAAATTTGATTATACATAATATAAGTTCAATCTTGCTATAGAATTGCTTATTAATTATGTCGTCGGTATATGTTTCTTTACAATTTTTTCTTCGATGTCATTTTTACTCACAATGTAGGTAAGCATCATTTTTATTCCTGGTATTTTCTTAATTTTTGCTAATTTAATTGGCAGCAGGGCACTCTGAGATAGCGCGTTCCACTTGTAGTCATAATTGGTATAAAAAAGAACAAATTAAGGTATTACAACTCAGAACTAATGCATACAGAGCACCGAGGATAGTGAGATAACTTTAATAGTAAAACTCCTATTTAATGAAAATGATTTATTATTTATTTATAAAAAATACCGACAGTGTTTGACTTCAAACATCATCATCATAAGTGGTTCGACAATCCGTTGTGGATCTTGGTCTGCTCACAAAGAAGTCGCCACTCCTGTCGATTCCTGGCAACTTCCCTCCATCTTCTGACACTTAGAATCTGTAGGTCTTCTTCCACATCATCAATCCATCTCCTTCGCTGACGTCCTCTGCTTCTTGTGCCCTCTGGTTTTGAAAATGTTAATCTCTTCGTGTATTCCTGATCTGATATCCTAGCAATGTGTCCAGCCCATCTAAGTCTCTGCACTTCAACGTATTTTACAATATCTGGATCGGTGTATAACTGATATAGTTCAATGTTGTATCTTTCACGCCATAGCTCATTTTCATTTACGGCCCCCAAGAAGAATTTTTCTCTCAAAAATACCAAGTCTTTCATAATTTTGAGATAAGATCAACATTTCAGCCCCATATATCAAAACCGATCTTATTAGGTCTTGTATATATTGAGCTTTACTGCACATTTTATATTTATATGTTTTAATTGTTTCTGCAGACCGTGAACAGTTCTGTTTGTTATTGCTATGCGTCTTTTTATTTCGTTGCTACTCTGAGATAGCGCGTTTACTAGCGATCCAAGATATGTGAATTATTTGACTTGCTCAAAGGTATAGTTGTTAATTAGAATTCTCTATTGGATATTCGGGGTATTTTAGAAACCAACATATATTTGGTTTTTTCCTCGTTTATCACAAGTCCTAATTCAGTTTCCGCGTCTGCAAGCCTTGTAAAACACTGCACCATGCCTCTTATACTTCTGCCCACTATAACTATATCGTCAGCGAATGCGAGAATTTGCTTCGATCTATTAAAAATAGTTCCATTTATTCTAACATTTAATTGACTGATTGCCTTTTCCAAGGCAATATTACAGTAAGACGCCAGCGCGTCCCCCTGTCTTAGACCATTATTAATGTCAAAGAACGTAGAGTTTTATGCTTCCAATTCTAACGCATAAGCTTACGTTTTGCATTGTTAGTTGGGTCAACTTAACTAACTTAGATGGGATCCAAAATCTATCATTGCATTATATAATGCAGTTCTTTTCACATTGGCATAGGTTGCTTTGAAGTCGACGAAGAGATGGTGTGTATCTATGTTATATTCTAGTGACTTTTCTAGAATCTGCCTATGTGGTTGAATTTGATGTGAAGTTTACTTTCCAGCAGTAAATCCGCATTGATATTGACCAACAATATCCTTTGTAAAATTTTTAAGTCTTTCAAACAATACATTGCCAAAGATTTTATACGCAGATGCCAACAGAGTAATGCCTCTATAGTTTTTACACTCCATTTGATCACCCTTTTTATGCAACGGACATGTTATTCCTTTAGCCACTCTTCTGGTACCAATTTATTCTGCCATATGAGTACTATGTATGTTCGCTGAAATGTTATGCCCATCTGTTAAGAACTCAGTTTTTATCATGTAGAATTTCACCGTTAGTGTCTTTACAAATTTTTAATCGTGGTTTAAATTCTCGACGGCTATTATTTAAGGATTTGTAGTATTTTCTCGTTTCATTTTTATCGAATAAACCTTGTATATCATTGAGAGTGTTCTGTTCGTATTCCCTCTTCTTACTTCAATGTTTTTCCTCTCTTCTAAGACGTCTATACTCTTCTTTTTTTTTCTCCGCGTACAACCTGCGTCGATGGTTTTTTGATATGCCACGTTGTTTCTATTTGTGGCCATTTCGCACTCATGATCAAACCAATAATTTCTTTTTCTGACTTAGTTTTGCCCAATATTTTAACCGATTTATGTAACACAATATCTTGTATATTTGCCCATAGTTGGTTCATGTCTTCTTCTTCTTCTAAGTTTTTTGTCCTTATTTGATCTTCTATTTGCTTTCCGTATACATTCTCTCATTAAATCGTGCTTTAACTAAATAGTGATCACTATCTATGTTTGCTCCTCTAAAAGACCTAACATATAATAAGTTAGAGCAGTGTCTTGCATCATCATCGATGATTATGAATTCAAATATACATAGAATTAAAAATTAACTTTAATTAATTTAAGAATAAGGCATTTTTTCGGGTTGCGTCGTTTTTCTTTACAAACTATTACATATCGGACAAAATCAATGGGTAACTTTTCCCACTTTATGTAGTTTAAAACCGTCTGAGCAGATAAAAGTTACTTCTGCTTTCTAAGCGCAGGTTTTTCAACTAAAAAAATGATACTTTTTTACCCTGAAGAACAGAATTTTACGCATTTCACTATAGTATTAACTGAGAATCGCGTTTTTTAGTTGTGACGTTATTCTAGTCAGGGTGAGATAATAAGCACCGTATCTTCGAACTGTCTCAATATTCTCTTTAGGCTACCTTCGTTCTCCGCTAATATTATTGCATCATACATTATTATTAATTTATTCATATATACTTATATACCTGATTCGTTTTGTTTATAGTTTCTTTATTATTTTGCAGATATAGCCCACTGAAAATGATCCAACATGAGGAAAGCATTTCTGAACGCTTGGGCATAAAAATAGTCGACTCAGCATCAAATATCGACAAATATCAACAAAACTCCATATTCAAACAAAAATATTCACTAAGACCTCGTTCTCGAAAAAGAAAACATACTTTTTTCGAAGATACTGACACATTTATCAATCAATTAAAAAGTAACAAAAGTAAATCCAAAGCTGCCCCTCTAAGTAAATATCGTCGGAAAAACGCCAACGCCAGAGAAAGAACGAGAATGAAAGAAATCAACGAAGCTTTTGAAATGTTACGGAAAGTAGTACCACAAATGACGCTACAGGAACAACAAAACGAAAAGTTAACGAAGATAACAACTTTAAAGCTGGCAATGAAATATATTTCCACATTATCTGAATTGTTATCGATTAAAAGAAATAGTTTTGTAGTTACAGATTATCATCATTCTGAAGAGTGTATTACAGGTTTAGTTAATGCGTCTGAAGTGATACAAATTGATAACAGTGAACACAACATAACTGATTTTGTTTTGGACTTGAGCGGACTCTGAGATAGCGCG
>NW_027314462.1:0-14766 GCF_040954645.1 Diabrotica undecimpunctata | reverse complement strand
CGCGCTATCTCAGAGTTTCACGGTTTTGCGTGTTATCCTTGCGCAGGGGCCATGCTAATCTTCTCTGTATCGTTCCAATTTTAGTATATGTACCGCCGAAGCGAGTACAATTAATTCATACTTAAACAAATTAACGAATGGTAATAGAACTGTTTATTCTTTATGGAAAGCTACAAAAAAATTAAAATTAATAATTATCCACTCCCCGCCCATTAGACTAGAGGACGGTAATTGGGCCAGGAGCAAAGAATAAAAAGCAGACATAATTGCTCTAAACATCTTCAAAACACACTCAAATCCAATAAAAGCCAAGAAGATGAGCAAAGTTGAAAAGAACTATTTCAAGTAGAGAAAGTAATAAGGCCAACGTCCCCTAAAGAAGTAATAACTGAAATAAAAGAAAATATCAACCCAAAAAAGCTCCAGGCCATGATTTAATCACTGGTAAGGTACTAAAAACCCTTTGGGTTAATTTATGTACCCAGATTATGGAAAGTAGCGGAAGTCATAATGATTGATAAACCAGGAAAACCTCCCAATAAAGTTTCTTCGTAGAGACCGATATCACTAATTCCTGTAATATCTAAGGTATTCGAGACTCTCCTGCTCAAAAGAATGAAAAAATTATTAAAACAAAAAACTTGATTCCGACACATCAATTTGGCTTCATAAATAAGCATGCGATAATTAATTAAGTGCATAGAATCATAAATATAATTTAAAAATCATTCGAAGAAAAGAGGGTACGTTTTACTATATTTCTTGATGTTGCTCAAGCCTTCGATAAAATATTTCATAAAGGTTTGCTATATAAGCTAAAAACATTTTTGCCCAAGCCATATTCGCAAATATTAGTCTTATATATCTGAAAGACACTTTAGAATTGAAAAAGAAAACACATATTTAGACAAGAAAAATTAGAGCAGAAGTTCCACAAGGTAACATGTTGGGCCCGGTCCTTTTTTTGCTATACACGTGCGACATACCTGTATTACAACATAATACCATTGCCACCTTTGCCCACTTTACCAATAAAAAGATACAAAATATACCAGTTACAATTAATAATAAGCAAGTACCACATGCAGATACGGCAAAATACCTAGCTATAATATTAGATGCACAACTACGCTGGAAAGTTTTTGTTAAGAAAAAAAGAGAAGTTAAGAACAAATATATTGAATGCTTGGAAGAAAGTGTTCTCTATCTATATACAACAAGCTTTTACTTTATAAAAATACTACGACCTATTGCGACTTATGGTAGCCAACTCTGAATAAAGTATTAAGAAACATTGTAAATGCTCCTTGATACGTGAGGAACAGCGACCTCTATAAGAACCTTAGTATGGAAACTGTGGCTACAATTATCAAGAAAACAGCTGAAAATCATGGCAAACGACTCCATAGCCATGTGAATGTTGAAGCAATCCAGCTCCTTCATAACACAAAGCTAACTAGAAGACTGAGGAGGGCAAAGCCCTTCGAATTAGTTTAAGTGACAGTGAAAAAGCAGAGCATTGTACTTGTGCGCGCGGCACATGTTAACATTAGTGCGTTATTTATCAGATTAGATTAAGAGAACACCATAGGGTAAACTCGTGATTTTAAGCAACTCTAGTAATATAGGATAGAATAAAATTGCCTATTGGTCACTTATGACCAGATTGTAATAGTAAATAAACAAAAAATTTTCATGATTTTCAAGCAAATTACGTATCTGAGTGGTTTGTAGTTGGCATGTATAATTGAAGAAGTAGTTTGAAGGGTCTAGAATTAAATGTTTTACTAATACGATCGTTTATAGGCTCGTAGGTTTATATAACACCATAGGGTAAACTCGTGATTTTAAGCAACTCTAGTAATATAGGATAGAATAAAATTGCCTATTGGTCACTTATGACCAGATTGTAATAGTAAATAAACAAAAAATTTTCATGATTTTCAAGCAAATTACGTATCTGAGTGGTTTGTAGTTGGCATGTATAATTGAAGAAGTAGTTTGAAGGGTCTAGAATTAAATGTTTTACTAATACGATCGTTTATAGGCTCGTAGGTTTATATCAAAATTTTTTTTCCAAGACGTATATTTTTCCAGATTGAAGAAGGCCTCATACATTCTGTGTTCCTAGGTGTGTTTAATTTAGAAGTTTGTGATGAACTCGCCAACAACCAACTCGACAACACGCACTAGCCAAGCGTGGCGCTTTAATGGCTTAAAACCCCAAAAGTTATTTTCCATTAAAGACGAAACTACTGAACGGCCCTCAGTCTCCGGCGGCTCCAACACCCCCAACCAAGGTAGAGGTTGGAACAGGTTTGGAGCAGAGGGTGCTAAGAATCCCCAGAAAAAATCAGGCTACTACAAAGAAAGACAAATGCATATTACTTCATACAATGTCAAAATTCTTATATCAGCAAAACAGATTTAAAAAACTACCGTCCCATCAGTTTGCTTTCACACATACATAAACTTTTTACAAAAATATTTAAAAAAACACTGGACGCTAAATTATACTTCTATCAGCCTAGAGAACAAGCTAGATTAAGATCAGGATACAGCACTAACGACCACTTACTAGTGATAAAGAACCTGATCTAACATCATCAAATATTTCTACCAAAATGCCACAGCTAGCCTGATAGAGAAGTCTGCAGAATACATCAAACCATTGGCACTGATATTTCTCGACTACGAGAAAGCATTCGATACCATAAACCATCAGAAAATGTTAAAAGCATTGAAAGAATGCCGAATTGACCATCGCTACACTAACATCATCAAATACTCGTATATCTACCAAAATGTCACAGCTAGCGTAAGACTATCTGAACAAGAAACAAATAAATTATATATACAGCGAGGAGTACGGCAAGGAAGCCCAGTCTCTCCAAAGCTATTCACGACTCTTTTAGAACATACTTGCAAGAAGGCACATCTGAACGAGCATGGTTTCAATATAAATGGAGAGAACCTCAGACATTTAAGATTTGCAATGCAATAATAATGTTTGAAAAATTATATCCCGCTTCCTTGGAGGTCGGACTAAAGATTGATATGAACAAGACGCAAATAATGACTAATCTGGTGATAAATCGAAATATTGCTGTTGATGGAAGGGATATGATGTGAGCTCCCACGTCGCATGGGATTAGCCTGGGCAGCGTTTGGTAAATTAAACTATGTATTTAAATCGAATCTAAAGGAAAATCTTTGATCAATGTGTGTTACCTGTACTCACTTATGGAGCGGAAACATTAACACTTACAAAAGAGATAGGTAGTTAATAAGATTCGCGTGGCTCAGATGGCTATGGAACGCCAGATGTTAGGTGTGTCTCCAAAAGACCGAATCCCAAACGAGGAAATACGTCGTAGAACAAAAACAACAGACGTTGTCGAAAAAATCGCGTCGTTAAATTGGAATTGTGTAGGACACGTCGCTAGATTATCAGACAACCGATGGACAATACATATTTTAGAGTGGAGACCAAGGCAAGAAGCAATGCGGAGCAGAGGACGTCCACCATCTAGATGGACTGACTACCTGAAACGTGTTAGCAATAACTGGATGCAAGCCGCACAAGACAGAGACAGATGGAAAGAGCTGAGGAAAACCTATGTCCAGCAATGGACGCATACAGTTTGATTATGATGAACTTTTCTAGTCACAGATCTTGCCTGGATTGCTCAGTCTCTCCATCTGAAGACCCAGTTGCATTTCTCACTAATGGATCCGGAACCAATATAGCGCCGGTTGCCAGCTGGATCGCAAGGCTGTACACATTTTCTGTTCTCTGACCTCTAGACGTGATGTGCTCAAATGAATATATTTCGACGGTTTCTTATTGCTTGCCTAATATTAGCGTCGTTGACCAAATCCCTGGTTCCTTCGACACGAAATAAACGACAGGACAGAAGATGAGTATAAAGCGGCTCGTACACCAGAGCAATACGCAACTACCAACTGGCAACGCGCAATAAGTAATATTTATTGACATCTATTTAACCTATTCATTTCAATCTCATGTCGCATACCAACGCAACGTGATATCGTTATTGCCTGTGAGGAGCAATATGTGTTTCTAGCGACACGACGTCCTTGTTGATAATATTGACCTGTGGTTGAGCAACAAAGGTATTTCGTATATTTGTCTGTATACAAAATAAAGTGTTTAAACATGTCAAATAATCCAGCGTTTAATATTAAATTTGTGGAACTTATAGAAAAGTATCCCTGTATTTATGAGTATCGACGACAAGATCATAGTAAAAGGGATGTTGTGAAAAAGGCATGGAATGTAATTGCAATCGAATTAAACTTTTCTGGTAAGTAATGTAATTTTAATAATTTTACATAATGTAGTTAATAGTGTCCTAATAACAGATCATAGATAAAAAATAATTTTACAATGATTCTGCTGACACAGTATAATTGTCTTGTCATGGTAAAGGGCTTTCAGGCCTCAAAAAATAGGATTTTAAATAATGACGTAATTCATAAGAAGGTTTGTTATTGTGAGCTGGTAATACTCTATACTCAACAGAGTTATCTTTTATGATCTGTGGACTTAAAAACTTACCCTCTCTGAGTCTGATAAAGTTATGGAGAACGCAGGCACTTTTAATGATCGAAATCGCTGTATCCTCTTGACATTGTATTGATCTTTAAAAAATTCAAATTTGGATGTTAGCATTCCGAATGCACATTCTACACTTTTTCGCCCCCTTGACAACCAATAGTTAAATATTCGTTTCTAATCAAGAACCCTTTTCGGATATGGTCGCATCAGATGTTTTTGTAAAGGGAATACCTCATCTCCAACAAAGTAAAACGAAAAATTCACATGATCATTTGGTAATCATGTTGATTTGGGGATAAGCAGCTTATCGTTGTTAAGTAATCTTCCAAGAGTAGATGACCGGAATACGGCACCGTCACTCAATCTACCTACTTCCCCAACATCAATAGTTATAAATAGTCCAGCAGCATTTACGCAGGCCATCAGTACCACAGAAAAAAACTCATATAATTATAATAGTGCGATCCAGTGTTGTAAATTTTTTTTTAGCGAAAATGCTTCCCATCGATAGAGCCTATGTAGTTTTTAAGATCACATAGTTCATAATAACGTTGTGCTGTTAACTTCCAAACAGCCTCTGTTGGAACAGGCATGAACAATGTTTGAATAGCGTACTATATAGCTTTTGTACATTATTTTACTACTACTCCTATACTAGTGTCTCATAAATATATGCACAAGTGCCTTAAAGCTGCATCCAGTGGCCAGATACCTAAGGCAAGGTTCGATAATTATATTTTATTTTCAGTTTTCCAGTGTTACGACAAGTGGAAGAACCTTCGAACGTCACGAAAACACGGAAATTTACCTAGAGAAACAGAAACAGAGTCCATTTTGAACGAAAGTAGCGACAGTTAATCCCAAGCATAGACGAATAATGTTAATCACTCTGGAAGAGACTAGAATCTAGAATTTTTAAAAAGTTTGCTTCCGGATTTAGCTAAACTAAATGACTATTAGAAAAGACAGTTTAAAAACGAACTCTTGACACACTTGACGCGCTACTGTGTGATGGTCCAACCGGCACCAGCACGTTTGTTCCAGTAACAACGCCTAGCCCTGTTTACTCCAACTACTCAACCCAGTCCAATTAGCTTTAACTATTTTCTTCTTGACACTTTTTGTTGTTTCAATTTATCTTGATGTGTTAAAGACTCTTTAACACATCCTCTGTTATACTCAACACACAAGTGAACCCTCCCCAAAATACAGGTGCTATGAAAGTTAGTTCTGATTCCCATTCACTGACTAACAATATTCCTAAAATATCTTTTGTATCACTTCCATTTATTAAGGATGTCTCTCCCAAATTGACCAGAATTTTTGCTCAATATTTACCAAATGTGAAAATTGCTTATAAAAGCACTCTAATTGTGGGATTTTTATACAAGTAATTGAAAGACAAAGTACCTAACTCAGATAAAAGTGATGTTGTATACAAACTTTGTTGTTTAGGCTGTGAAGGTTCTTATATAGGTCACACCTCCCAAAAAGTTTCCAGCCGTTTGACTCTTCACAATAGTGACATTAGGTTACACCCTGATAGATGTTCCCTAGCCACACATGCTAACACAACAGGGCACTCTTTTGATTTTCCAAATGTGAAAATCCTATCCACGGAGAGCAATTATTTAAAAAAAGATTGTTTCTCGAGATGGCTTTCATTTATCAAGAAAAAAAACCATTAATAAAAAGACAGATACCAACAATTTAAGCAACTTATACTCAATATTGTTAACTTTAGATAACCACAAACCTACCAATAAAGGCAATTCATTGTCAACAATATAAGTTTCATTATATATGAGATATATAATATCTCTTCTACTTCAAAATAAGTCTTTTTGCCTCTTATTTTTCAGAAAATTCAGCGTCTATTACGTATACTATTACCTTTACATTGTTATCATTTAAGATCTAACGTTCTGTCGTTTTAAGTTAATAGTAATTAATTCTACTCTATAGACTATAGAGTGCAACAAGGCAGGAAGAGTGTTCAAATTCTGAATTCGATACTTTGGTCCAACAAAGCTACTATGAGAACTAAAATGACTATCTACAAAGTAATTGTAGAGCCCATTCTTACATATGGAGCAGAATGTTGGCAAATGACAGTAAAAGGAAAGAAAAAAGTTGACACGGTTGAAATGGACTACCTGAGAAGAGCTTGCCGTATATCAAGAGTAGAACGTATACCTAAATTAGAAGAAAAACAGATAGAGTACATACAACTTCTGAAAGAATAGAAACTAGACAGTTAATATGGTATGGAAACGTACAGAGGATGGACGACAACAGATGGCCAAAAAGAGCTATGGAATACAATCCAAGTAATAGAAGGAAACGAGGAAGACCAGCCAAGTCTTGGATACAAGGTGTTAGGGAAACCATGAAAGACAGAGCCATTGATGAAGACACCTGGAGAGATAGAAAAAGATGGCTATCGAAATGCGGGAAGCGGCAGAAGCTGTAGGATCCCCGCTTATATATATATTATATATATATATATATATATATATATATATATATATATATATATATATATATATTGTCATACTTTTTCTTTCCCAACGAAAGAAAAATAAATAAAAATATCCATCGGAATAAAATTTTAAGATATCATTATAAACAAAAATGTATATAGTAATTTAAGATAAGATTTAGTGTAGATAAGAATAGAACGTTGTTTGGCAAACGACCTTTTTCCGTTTCAAACAAAATTATCAAAAAAAACCTTTGTTTAGAATTAGAAGACATTTTACCTGTAAGTTAATCTATTCATTGTTTGTATAGTCGAGTATTAAATGACCATATTCTAATCTTTTGAAATATGTATAAATGATGTATTGAAAAAACCAATTTTAAAGTAAGCTATTTAGTTTTCTCTGAAACCGAAATTAGGCTTTTCCAAAAATCATGGTAAACACAATTTGAGCTTTTGATTGGACGGTCGTTTTTAAATGGGAATTTGTGAGTCGATCATGAGACAGGAGAAGAGTCATATTTTGGTCATCGAAAGGAAACAGTCTTTTGTCTCAAGATAGGGTGTGGTTCGTGAGTTTGGATACCGGCGTAACGAAAAGAAGTGAATAGTTTGAAGAAGGAGATAACAAGTAGATTAAAAGAGGTCCTTGTATCTACCGTGGGCATTTTATAAAGTATATGTGAAAGTACTCTTACGGCATCAAGTTGACAAAAGGAGGTCCTGGTGTCATAAATAAATAGCTGAGTTTGGAGAAGTGAATCAGGTGTTTTTTGTGTAGTCTGCCGGAGGTTTGCAGAGACGTTAAGAAAGAGCCGAGGTGCCAAAGAGGAGGGATCACATCGTTGAGGAGACTGGACTTTTCTGGGTATTTTCCAACATACAACTCAAGAAGAAAATAAGCTGTAAGTGTTTGTACAATTGAATTTTATATCTGTGAAGGATCGTTTCGACATCATGGTCATTAGCATTCAAATTTAAGAACTGAGGTTTTGTTAGGCTAATCAAAAGTTTAAAGTTTTGTTGTTTCTTGTTTCAAGTAAAGAAAATTTTAAGTAAAATTGGTTTTCACGTAATATAAATGTATGTAGCTTTATAATCTTATTATTATAAAAATTTAATTTATTTTCTTGTATGCTAATTGATAAGATAACGAATTTAATAATTGTTTTATTCGTTCATATAAAATAAAGAAACGTAAATATTTGTAATATAATATATTTGTATTCTTATCCTTTCTTCTCTCTCCCGATAAAAGACAACTAGAAAATCTTTTGAATCCATCGAACACAGGTAATATAAGGATTATTTTACTTTTGATAACAAATAAATTATATTTCTTTTTTATTGGCTCAATAAACTAAGATTAAAGTCAAAATAAACAATCATAACAATATATATATAGTAATTAATTCACAACCAATTCTTTGTTTCTGATAAGAATATTTATAACCTAAATTTTATATTATGACTACATGTTCTGTAATTGTATTGTAACATAATTTTATCTAAATGTTTATGTATATGTGTTTTTAAGTATTTCTAAATATGTGTTTTATAAAAGAACGTTTTAAAACAAAATTTTTGAATAGTTTTCGCTATTATCTGTAGGAGTCAGATGAGTTGTCCATTTCATTTTATAAACACCATGACAACTAACCTCAATTAGTGTAAGATACAAAATAATTTTTATTCTGTAATTTGTACTAATTTTGTTTATTGTAGCACCCTGATGATGCAAAAAAAGATTTGCGAAAGCTTGGTAGACTAAAAAGAGTATTTCTTTGTCCTATCTTCCGCTGCATACCCAAATAGTTGTGTTTATATATATATATATATATATATATATATATATATATCCTCTAAAATAACAGCTGAACTGGTAGATGAAAAAGGGGGGTTGAGGTTAATTGGGTATACAGCTGATTAAAAGCCAAGTGTACTCTGTTTAACAATTCATTATATTTCGCCAATTTTCATTGGCATCATCAGATGAGAGCTACAATTATTTAAAACATGGTAAAATACAATTTAATAATAGTTTGTTGTTTATATACTTACTTAATTGAGGTTAATGGCAGTGTGATTTATTTTAATACCATCAAGTAAAAATTTTTTTGTTGGAATAATGTTGATTGTAGTTGATGTTGATTACAAATTAAAACATAGGAAACAAATACAATTTAAAAATTAAACGTTTAGTTCGGTAAATGTCATTAAGGTTAAGTACTAGAACTATCAAATATCGAATGTTATTAATTGACTTTTGTGAAGATGATTAGTTCCATGGTGTTGACGTAGTAGTTGTTTATTTGATTAATATTTACTGTAAGGTGTGTTATAGTTGAAAAATTTTTGAAATTACATTATGTGTTGTATTAATTATTTAATAGTTATATGTGTCTATTTATAATGTTTGTTTTTCGATGTGTAATAAATAAGCATAAATCTCACTCAGATGTTCAACATCTGATTTCTTATTTATTAAATTATCCATTTGAGTGATAAATGCCCTCTCGAGGAAGAGTCTTTTATTGAGATTATTTTCCATTGCAAGAATCTTTGTTTCACTGTAGTTCATTATGTGGTGTTCATCATGTACGTGTTTTGCAAGGGAACATCTATCAGGATATAATCTGCTGTCACTCTTGTGGGAAGTGATGCGACTTTTTAGGTGTCTGTTGGTTTGGCCAATATATTGTTTGTTACAACTTCCGCACGGGATACGATAGACTATATTAGATAATTGATCAGTAGGTGTTTTATCTTTTAGTTTGGTGAATATCGAATTAATGTTTAACACTGTGTAATTAGCGATTTTTATGTTGTCGTCAACTGATTTGAAAATTCGTGTAAGTTTCGGTGTTAAGTCTTGTATGAAGGGTAATTTAAAGTATTTAAAAGGAGTTAAATTAGTGTTAGGGGTTGTGTCTAGTGTAGGTGTAGTGTTTTGTGGTGTGTGGTTAGAGATGGTTTGTGTTACAGATAATGTATCATTTGTTGTGTTGAATAGTATTTTAGTAAGTAATGTGTTTGGGTATGAATTGTCTAGAAAGAGCTGATGAAGGATTTTTAGGTTTTTATAATAGAGTGATTGATCTGCAATCTGTAAAATTCTGTTTTTCATTTGTTTTATAAGATTAATTTTTGTGCTATGCTTATGATATGACCAATAGTTAATGTATCTTCCGGAACTAATAGGTTTCATATACCAATCTGTTGTTATTATGTTGTTATTGTTACGTATTGTTTAAACTTACACGAATTTTCAAATCAGTTGACGACAACATAAAAATCGCTAATTACACAGTGTTAAACATTAATTCGATATTCACCAAACTAAAAGATAAAACACCTACTGATCAATTATCTAATATAGTCTATCGTATCCCGTGCGGAAGTTGTAACAAACAATATATTGGCCAAACCAACAGACACCTAAAAAGTCGCATCACTTCCCACAAGAGTGACAGCAGATTATATCCTGATAGATGTTCCCTTGCAAAACACGTACATGATGAACACCACATAATGAACTACAGTGAAACAAAGATTCTTGCAATGGAAAATAATCTCAATAAAAGACTCTTCCTCGAGATGGCATTTATCACTCAAATGGATAATTTAATAAATAAGAAATCAGATGTTGAACATCTGAGTGAGATTTATGCTTATTTATTACACATCGAAAAACAAACATTATAAATAGACACATATAACTATTAAATAATTAATACAACACATAATGTAATTTCAAAAATTTTTCAACTATAACACACCTTACAGTAAATATTAATCAAATAAACAACTACTACGTCAACACCATGGAACTAATCATCTTCACAAAAGTCAATTAATAACATTCGATATTTGATAGTTCTAGTACTTAACCTTAATGACATTTACCGAACTAAACGTTTAATTTTTAAATTGTATTTGTTTCCTATGTTTTAATTTGTAATCAACATCAACTACAATCAACATTATTCCAACAAAAAAATTTTTACTTGATGGTATTAAAATAAATCACACTGCCATTAACCTCAATTAAGTAAGTATATAAACAACAAACTATTATTAAATTGTATTTTACCATGTTTTAAATAATTGTAGCTCTCATCTGATGATGCCAATGAAAATTGGCGAAATATAATGAATTGTTAAACAGAGTACACTTGGCTTTTAATCAGCTGTATACCCAATTAACCTCAACCCCCCTTTTTTATATATATATATATATAAATATATATAAATATATATATATATATAAATATATATATATATATATATATATATATATATATATATATATATATATATATACATATATATTATATATTGAATATTTGGGAGCATCTATAGAAAATTATACGTTATTTGCCCTCTTTAATTATTATGAATACAAAAATGTTACTCTAATAAACTTTTTTCAGTACCTTACGAACGAATAAACTAAGTTTCTTCTCGATGCTTTGCGTTATCGAAAAATTTCTCGTGATAGTAGTATTAAATAATTTGTGGTATCTAAACTTTTTAATACTATTACCTTTCTTTCTCTTGTCATTAAAAAGTTGACTCTGTGCACAACAATCTGTATTATGGCATTACAAGACTATTACATCATCATGTTAAAAATTTAAATAATTAATCATTATTTTTATTTCCTAATTTGTTGTCGGCTAAAAGTATAATCTAATAGTCCATTATATTATTTGAAATTCGCTAACATTTGTGCGAATGACTAGTTCTTATAGGAAAAATATTTCTAAGTACTCAAGTACACGTAACTCTAATAAAAAAATTGAAGAAACGGTTTAGTCTTTGTTGTGCAAATGAAGATGATACCCTCACATTCTCGGCTCTCCCCTGAGATTTTTTTTGTTTCTCAGCCCATAGATAATGTATTCTTTAGTTTACAATCATTGAATCATAAAAGGAGGGCCTAAATCTATTCATTTAATTTATAAAACTAGGAACAAGGTATACAGGTAGAGAGGAGGAATAGTTTTTTAGGCATGAGATCTGTTTGATCTTGAGAATGGCTGGGCTGGATAAACTAATTGTTCTTTTAATGAGTTGTTTGTTACATAAGTTATATAGTACAGTATGCAAACGAAATGTTATTGTTATATAATAGATGAGACATGAGTTTAGATCGGTTTTTAAAGTGTGAAATATTATGCCGTAGAAAAGGACAGAAATGCTGTAATATAATATCAAAACAAATTTTTATTAATTAAATTTAAATAAAACGATTATATATCTTGAGATTTTTATATCACTATTTGCTTAACAAATTAATGGAAATATTGGGTTTTTAGATAGTAGTGTAAAGCATATTGATCATTCATTAATATTAGAATTAAAAATTCTTTTGATGAATACCATCATCACCCTTGGCCCCACAGGTTAGATCTTGGCCTGTTGAATTAATCACATAGGAATGAACTATTAATTCTTATTTCTACGATTTCGTTCTAAAGTTTCTATTTTTTTTTTTTAAGGTTAAAGTAACTTTATTGGCGTTTCAATTTCCATTTCGGAAATCGTTCTCAAAATACAAACATTAGTAAATTAAACAAATTTTGTTTTTTTGTTACTTGGTGAAAAATTCTTCTAATAATTTAATTTTATCTAACTCATTTATATTGACAATTCAGAGACATACATTATACATTTTAAAGTAGACGACTTTAAAATGATATTACCAATATTGTTGAGTTGCGTTCCTGGGACGACTTTACTTATATGATAGTTCATTCGATTACATAAAATCAACTTTAATTTGAGAATATCCGTCAGAAAAAATCACAGCATGCAATTCGTCTTTAAAAAGACAAAAACATGCCATTATGACAGTAAAATTCTCCTGTTAGTGATTCCATAGTAAATTCCTCATAATTTACTATGGAATAAAAAAAACTAAAGTTTCTAGTTTCGAGTTTCCTTAAATCCTCTTGTTTATGGTCCATAATTATTATATCATATTTTTATGTCTCTTGGATCGTTTTTTAGTATGTGCTGTTGGGTTATGATATTGCTATTCTAAACTATTTAAATAAATATCGTCACCTCATTGCACATTACGCCAAAAATCATGTAATAAGAGAGCTATTCAACCAATCAGTAAAAATAAGACTTAAACACTGACCATAAGATTTATTATACAGTATGGAAACCACTTATGGAATAAAATTGTTTGTGTCCTTATTATAGAAAATAATAAAAAACTCTGGGCATGTTTAATTTTAAATTTAAATGTGCGCTTTTTAAACATAAATTTAAATGTACAGGGTGATCCACGCAAGTCTGGCATAGTTCATAATCCTTATTATTAATTAAACACCCTGTATATTTTTATGTTTTTAGAAGATTCTTAACAACCTGATTTCAACGAACTATATCATGTAGAGTCTATAATGGATAATACAAGGTGAAATTTTGAAATTAATAATTTATCAGGTGTTATGGTATTATTTTAAATTAGCTAAATACAGACAATACACTTCCACTCTAAGAGTCAGTATATTGGGGAAAATTTTTGTTTAGTAACCGTGTTAACATTTTTTGTCATGGATAGATAAAAACTGTCTAGATAGACAGTTAATTAAACTAAATCGGTAAATAATGCGGATTGTTATCAATCAGTTAACATTTACATTGACATTTTACATTAAAATAATAAATTCCTAATTAAAAGCTAATTTCTTGTAGAAATAAAAGTGAAATACTTAACTGAGATTCACCGAATTGAGAGTTTAATGATGATCGGTTACGGGGAGAATTGTAGAAGTCAAGTTTAAGTAGCAAACTTATTTAATCAGAGGCATCCTCAGTTGCCTAATATTGCACAAGGTACTGTGTCTAAAATTTATGCACAATTCAGAGAACTTGAACATGTCAAACCATTAAAAAGAAAACCGAACTTCATTGAAGATGAGGTGAAAGTGCATATTTTGTTAAGTGTCGCAGATAATCCAACGTCAAGTTCACGTCAAATTGCACGTCAAAATAATGTGAGTAACACATCTGTCCTAAGGTGTCTACATGAGAAAAACTTCATCCATGTAAATTGACTTTTGTGCAGGAGCTAACAGAATGTATTTTAATCCTCATTAGATGCGTGAGACACACACTCAGCATCCTCAAAAGTTAAATGTTTGGGCAGGCATTAGGTATAGGAGATCATATTATTGGTCCTCTATTTGAAGATGGTAATTTGACAGTTTAAAAATATTTAAGCATGCTAAGAGACGATGTTCTTTCTTAGTTGGCTAACTTATAATCCAATCCAATAGATCCTACCGCATGAAACTGTCTGGTTCCAGCAGGACGGTTTAACAACCCATTATGGACTCTGAGATAGCGCGTCTGGTTCCAGCAGGACGGTTTAACAACCCATTATGGTTTAATGGTGAGAAATTACTTGAATGAAATCTTCCTTCAATAAATGGATTCGACTAAGGGGGTACTATTGAGTGGCCAGCTAGATCGCCAGATTTTACACCTTTGGATTTTTTTCTGTGGGGTTATCTCAAGAACAAAGTATATGCCAACACAACTAACTAGCATTGAAGACCTCAAAGAAAGGATAACTACAGAAGTACAGAATATTTCACCTCAAACTTTAAACAAAGGTTCGAGACGAGTTTTATAGGAGGACTGTGTTATTGCCAACAAACAAAGACTCTGAGATAGCGCG
>NW_027314461.1:0-14772 GCF_040954645.1 Diabrotica undecimpunctata | reverse complement strand
ACGCGCTATCTCAGAGTCGACCATCTCTCTCTTGGTCCACTTTTTATCATTTAACAACTTGTTTTACGTCCATATCAGTTGTTTTGTTGTTTAACATATTATTTCTGTACAATTCTGGTTATTTCTTCCTTAATTATAATTTTATTAGAAAATCTTCGTTAAATACATTATTTGTTTATTAATTTCACGACTTTTACGCATATATTTTGTGCCAGACATAATCCTTAAATAATTTTGGACCATTTTAAAAAGAGAATAGAAACAAAGACAGACTTTTAATATGATCATATAAAAAAATGAATAGAAATAGATTGATGTGAGAAGAAGACAGTTCTTGAAGACAAACACAATAGCCATCAACCATTAGAAAGTGCTTTCTCTGGGTTAAAATAGTATATAACATAGCATAGGGGACGTATATCGCAGAGAAGCATATTTCTGCAATTTATGTTGACTGAATAGACTTTAGGTCTAAACAAATAATAATAATAATAATAATAATAATAAGATCGAAAATAGTTAAAATGAATTATATATGACACCTCACAATATTGTGGAAGCTGCAAATACAACTGCCGTTGATGTAATACCAGAAATGTTAAAAAAATTGTAATAATATATATAATTTGTTTATTAATTAATAAACAAAACACATAAAATAATGTTAAAGAAGAGGGAGTGTCGAGAGTATTAAAATTTTTTGCAAATATGCCTGGGAGACATTAAATTGAGAACAATGTTTAATTTTGCCGAACCTATTTAGGAAGTTTCAAGACACAAAGACTTTTCGTTCAACAATTTACCTCACAGACGGACGGAAAAACAGACAACCCTAACCCATTTCATGCTGACGCCAAATAGAGATTTTTCCTATCTAAAAGAATGTAATTTTCTTAAGCCTTCCGATAGAAGTTTCCATTTAAAAAATTGTGGCGTTATAAATCCTTCTCTTGTTTTGTATAAATATTATGCAACTACAACTATCAGACTACACACACTAAACATCCTGCCCCAAAAGCCCACTGCGTCTGCAAAAGGCGTCTTCCTCGTGTCTTCTCTTGGTATCCATTCCCATAACCTTTTTGTCCATCTGTTATTCTAGCTATGTGTCCTGCCCATTTCCATTTTAGTGTGGCTATCCTTTCGACAACATTAGTCACTTTGGTTCTTCTCATGATCTCTTCGATTTTTTTTGTCTCAAACATAGATCGCTTCATTCGTCTCCGTATGATTCTTAGTTTGGTAGCCGAGGCTTTTAGTTTTTCTGCTCCATATATCAACACTGGGAGGACGCATTGATCAAATACTTTTGTCTTTGGGCATGTGGGCAGCTCACTTTTAAAAGTTTCTGTCAGCTTTTCATGTGCTGCCCACCCAAGAACGATTCTTCTCTTCAGTTCATTGGTCTGATAATTCCTGCCAATCCTAATTTCATGTTCTAGGTATTTCGGATATATTTCTCGCCTACCAATACTGATGTTCTGGTTGGGTACCCAAGTCATTATTTTTGTTTTCGAGATGTTTATATTTAAACCTACATTTTCTGTAGCCACAATGAGTTCCTGTATAATCTATCTTGCTATTCCTAGATCCTCAGCTATTATGACTACATCATCTGCGAAACGTAAGTTGTTAAGATAGTCTTTTCTATTTTTATAATATATGTATTTTTATTCCCTTTGTCAGCCAATCCAAATTCTTAAAAGTATATTCTAGCACCGTCTTAAAAAAATTGGTGACATTGGGTCTCCTTGTCTTACCCCCGCTCAATTTTTATTTGAATACTATTATAATGTAATTTAACAGTGGTTGCTGCCTGTGGTTATATATTATATACCTATAAATTAACTTGCATTTTTCAAGCGCCTGTAATATTTTGCTTAGCTCAACTGTGTCAAAGGCATTGTGAAAATCGATAAATATTAACACTAGAGGTATACTATATTTCACCACCTTTTTGTGCTTTGTATATTGTACCTATATAATATCCTTTCCATTCTTTTAACTGTGATTCGCGTAAACAACTTATATACATGGCTGAAGATGGTCGGTAATTCTCCAAATTTCAAAACCTTTAAAAGAAGAAAATATTATAAATATTTGTTTTAGTGTCACACTATTGGATTAGACAATTGCAGATATATAATCCGAAAGTTGTGATAATTGGTCACGTGTAAGTAGGTATTTCATAAGATATTAATTAAATGTAAAGTGGAAAAAAAGACAATGGCTTTCGCTTTAAAATCTAATAATGCATGTTGTTTTTTTGCAGATACTTTGCAATGAGTTGCAGTTTCTTAATTTTAATGAGATCCTTGTTTTTAATTGGGCCTTAAAAATTATTCACTTTCAACTTTAAACTCTCAGAAGTAGCCAGAGTTTACTTTAAATACACTAGATAAGTACATATAAAGATTAGTTTAAATCCGTGTAAATTTTAAACATTAGTCTGAAACATTTTGAGCATTAAAAAAAACAAAAATAAAAATGGCAATCCTCAAAACGCCAGAAAACTATTCACATTGGTACATACATATATAGCAATATAATAATTTTTCAGGTTCTACGGTAACAAGAAAAACTTTTAAAAAGACATTAGTATTAGCATTTTCACTACTGTGTATTTGTAGAATTTTATATTTACTCCAGGTTATTGAACAAGGTTTATAAACTTGTTTTATTGGTATTGCGTTAATTGATTACATGAACATACTTTTGTTCTGTCAACAACCGATTGTTATCTCGATAAAAAAAGTGTTTCACAAACTCAAATGTTTACAAAATAAAAACTGTAATTCTAGAAACTGGTTATTGAAAATTGATAATTATTCTTTATTTTTCCTTTTGTTTAATGTAAAAATTTAACCAGTTGTTCTTATTTCTCTCTTTGGAGTTTTGTCAGAGCGAGTTTTATATCAATTCAACAAATTGAATCCTCCTTTTTTGCTTTTAAAAGTCTAAACTTTTACACCAATTTCTAGATCGCATGCTTGGTGGTGTCTCATTATTAACGTACCTGTATGTTATATACCACGTACAGTTACACACACCTACCCCCTAAATATTTCGTGTTGGTATCATGTAACCTCATGGACTATGACGCGGATGACGTGAAACGGTTTGTAAATTAGATGAAGTATACCTAACAAGTGATAGAGAAAACATACGAGTACGACGGGGAAACACATATACTTTGCCTAAACATAAACAGGCGTTTACCAAATAAAATTATAAGAATGATAGAAATGACAATGCGAGATTCCCAAGCAACAATAGACAGCAGAAGAGAAAGAACAGAAATAATGAAGTAATGTAAAGAATAGGAGTAAGAAAATGAGATGCGCTCTCAACGGTACTATTTATTCTATCACTAGACAAGATAATAAAAAAGCTGTCAAACGCAAGAACTATAAACAAGAATGCAGTACAAATATTAGGATATGTGGACGATATAACCGTAGTAGAAACAGATAAACGGGCATTAAAGAAAACCTTCCAAGAAATAGAAAACGAAGCTAAACTGAGAGAACTGGAAATTAATAGAACTAAAAGAAAATACGTGAACGAAAGCAACAAAGAGAAGATACAAATAACAGAACTGACACAATAGATGCACACAGTTTCCAAGAGGTTGAAACATTCAAATATTTGGGAATACTAGTAAACAGAAGAAATGAAAGTGTAGATATGAAAAGAAGAATTCAAGCTGGAAACACAGCGTTTAATAAAAATAGAAAAATGCTTAGAGATAAGAAGATAAACCGAAACACAAAAATAAAAATCTACAAAGCGACCATAAGACCAATAGTAGTATATGCTGCAGAAACATTTACATTAACAGTAAGAGAAGAAAAACAGTTTAAAGTTTTTGAGAGGAAGATTATCAGAAAATTACTAAGACCAAAGAGGGAAGATGAAGAGGATGCAAGCCAATGGATGAATCACGAATAACAAGAGTATATGGGTCAAGAAAACATTGATAGGGCAAATAAAGCACAAATAATTAGATCGTATGGACACATAATGAGAAGAGAGAAGAGCAATCCGTTAAGAGTTATAACGGAATGGATACCATCAGGTAAAAGAATCAGAGATAGACCTAAACTGAGATGGAGACAACAAGTGAAAGAGGACTTAAGGAGTATGGAAATTAGAAATATAGAAAGGACAATCAAAGAGAGAGAAGAATGTGGAAAAGTAGTGGAAACAGCGAAGTCACACCAGAATCTGTAAAACCAAACTCAGAAGAGGATGATCCTTTAC
This sequence comes from Diabrotica undecimpunctata, assembly GCF_040954645.1. Classification (NCBI taxonomy): domain Eukaryota; kingdom Metazoa; phylum Arthropoda; class Insecta; order Coleoptera; family Chrysomelidae; genus Diabrotica; species Diabrotica undecimpunctata. The sequence goes on along the minus strand of NW_027314461.1, from coordinate 10,509 downwards.
ACAAAAAGGATCTTCAAGTGAAAACAGCTTCGGCTTCGAGAGCGTATACCTTGTGTATATATGTATAACATATGAAAATTACTAAGTTCTTGGAAAGAAAAGCGTTGAGAATTCAAAACTCGACGTTTTGGCACCCATTTTGGAGCCATTATCAAGAGTGATACGGTTCCGTTCGAGTTCGCGGTCTCAATCTGCCTACTCCCCTCACTCGTGAAGTACCAGTATCCTATTCTGTATAAATATAAGAACCGTCAAACGGCACTGAAGTCTCAATCTGCCTACTCCTCAGTGTCGAGTGACGACCGGTCTTACCCTGTGTGGCTGCTTTTATACTCTCAGTATGCGCTGACGTGGTCTGAGCTGTCGTGGCCTGAGCTGACGTGGCCTGAGCGGTGTGGGCGGGAAGTCGCTGAAGCAAGGCCATGTTGCCAGTAGTCGTTTAGCGTTATCGCGCGTATTTAAGCTGTTAGGCCGTTTTTCAATTTCGATAGCTTCACGGATGATTCTTGATTTTAAGGAGCGGATGGGGGCGATAGTTTTTGCTTTTTCGAAATCTATTTTGTGTCCTGTCTCAATATGATATTGGGCTAGGGCTGAAGTAGTATCGGAATCTTTGACTGATATAGAATGTTCGTAAATACGGTTATAGATTCGTCGGTTTGTCTTTCCTATATATGTACGTGGGCAACTGGAACAAAGTATCTCGTAGACACCATGGTCTTCATTGGGGATTTGGTCTTTCACGGATCTGACGAGATTGAACAACTTGGAATAAGTAGTGAAGATGGTTTTGGTGTTTAGAGGAAGAAGAGTTCTACTGATCTTGTCAATGACACCTTTAATAAAAGGTAGAAAGATTTTGGGTTGATCCAGCGGCAAGGTTTCTTTTTTCAAGATGTAGAAAAGTGTGGGTTACGGGACGGGACAAGAGCATGTTCCGCGTCCAGCTGTCCCACGTAAAACTCTAGTTATTTGATTATGCTATATTTGGCTAATTTTTAGGTGGTAGACATCAGATAATTTTGGGACAAAATGGTTTAATTTTATTGGCTGTTCTTGTGCTAACTAATAAAACGCTTGCAAAGACAGAATCTGAAATATAAAGACATCAATATATTAAAATAAGATTTCTTTTGGAACAGGAACGCCTTTGTTTGAACATAAATAAGAAATAAATACTGAAATGATCAAAATATCTAAAGAAGGATAAGAAGCTGTACAGTCTCATCATTAATGTAAAACGATACTGTAATCTAAAATAAAACTACACTAATTATTAACATGTTGGTAAATAACAAACTAATTGAACAAGTTGAAAATTAGATCAAGAAAATAAAGTAGATTTTCACCATCCGAAATATTGGTCTGACACTACCCTACTCCAATGATGATATGCTATATATACAGTGTCCTGCTTTGCGACATAGAAATCTAGGAATTGAAAGTCAGACATCTGATGAAGTTTTAAGTGGATGTTTAACAATATCGTGGGCCTGATGCCATATTAGAAATGAATGTTTTAAAGCACTTGAAAGAAATGATGAACGCTTAGAAACTATCCAAAATAATCAAACGGAAAATATTTTATCTTCAGCATAAATTTAGATACAACAAAGGTATAACAGATACGATGTTGACGAACGACAAAAACCTGACCACTTAAAATCAAAGTATGGGCAGGGTTATAGCTTTAAAACTAAGAAAAAAACTGAAAATATCAAATATTTTGTTCTTTTGTCTGTTCATATTGGGTAAAACTGGGAAATTATGATTCAGCGTCAATACGATGATTGAATAGTTTTAAAATGTGGATATTTGGTCAAACAACCTCATGGACTGACTAGGTTAGAAAAGAAAAGAAGTTCAAATGCATATACGTTTAAAAACTCTGACAAATATCCTCCTTATATTAATAGAATAAAAGTATGTAATAGGATACTTTGGCAAAGTAGACCTTCCTATACTGTTAACTGAAAGATCTCTTGTTTATAGCTCACACCTAGAGCATCATTTCAATCTGTAACCTTGCTTCAACAGCTGCTTAACTCTTTTTCTACCTGTGCTATCCTTAACAAGATTCATCGCGATTTTGTTGACTCCTTTTTATGATTTTTTTATGGGTTCACTTCTTGTTTCATGTCCTGTTCGTCTTAAAAAATATGGCATTTACTGCATACCGTTCTAAAGTTCTCGAAGGTTGAAGTGTTAGTGTTGGTGATTGAAGTTTTGTTTGTTCCTGGAACATGCTTGTGCTTGTGGCAACCAGCTATGGCTGTGGCAATGAGCTATCGAATGGATGACAACACTTTTGGACCCTATACCGTGAGACAACTTAGATATTGCCTGATGCACTCAGTCCATTTTTGGTCATATTCACCTCACAGAATTAACGACCAGGGCCGTAGAGGTAGAAGCTTTTCTGTATAATAATGTTTTTCAACTAATTCCACTAAATAAAATGCTAAAAAAACAGTTTTAAAATATTTAGAAGAAAATTAAATGTAGCTTACGACGCTAGATCATTCTAAACCACTATGGTGATACATAATTATTGGCTGAGACACTTATTTATTATATTATATATTATTATTTTAATAAGAATAATAACTATAGTTGCATAAAATTAAAATTTTCATTGCAACAAATAAACAGATGATATCAGACATTTTTAAATTCCTTAAATTTGATTTAAACTAAGATGGTATCATAAATTACAATCAATAGATTTTATCAAAAAAACCTTACTAATATATTCAGCAGATAGCGCGTAATAACTATAAATAAATAATAAATTTACTTCACTCCGACTGAACAATATGAAACTAATTTGGCAACTAACTATTCTATAGTTTATTGAAGTTAATAATTAGCAAAGAAAACAGCACCCTTAAATAAAAGCCGAAACCCAATCTTCAAAGATATAAGAAAATATTCAGAAAATAAAAACACAAGACACAAAAATACAGAGACACTACAGAAAATACAAATACGTATAATTTTTTTTCTTCTTTCAATTGCCTTGTCCTCCAAGAACATTGGTTACCACTCAGATGATCTTCACTTTGTCCGCAGCGGACCTAAATAGTGTCGTGGAGCAGACCCCATAACACTGGCAGAAGTTCCTGATTCAGGACCACGTTTACTTTCCATTTTCCACAGAATAATTACATCTAGTGCTTCATATTTTAGATTTCTCATTCGTAACCAACGTACTCCGATTTGCTTTTTTTATGGTATTTAAAATCTATCGTTCTCTGTTTAGACGTTGTAAAATTGCTCGATTCGTCACTTTCTCTATTCACGATATCTGAACATTCTGCGGTAAACCCACACAGAGCTGTAAAAGATACTTTTTAAAAGTATCTAGATACTTTTAAGATACTTGAGGCAAAAAGTATCTTAAGATACTAAGTATCTAAGATACTTTTTTGTGAAAGTATCTAAAGATACAAAATACCGGAAAAGTATTTAGAGTAAAAATATCTTAGATACTTTCAAGTATCTAAGATACTTTTGAGTATCTAAGATACTTTTAAGTATGTAAGATACTTTTATGTATTAAAGATACTTAGATGCTTTTATAGTATCTAAGATACTTAGATACTTTTGTAGTAACTAAGATACTTTTAGGGTATAATATAAAGGTACTCGGTACTCTACTACTCTACAGTAGATTGTCGATACTTTTGTTTTAAAAACATCATTTTAACCCTTTAAATTATCATACAATTTTAGTTTAAGCCAGCAGGTACTTTGAAATGGTATACTTTGGGCTTTGGGGTAGATAAGAAATAAAAGACGTTAAGTTATTACAAACTAATAACTATGTATTGAAAGCAAAAATCCAACATTAAATTTTCAAAACAATATAAAATAAACATATAAATTCGTGTGTTAAAAACAGCATAAGATGCATTATGCATTAAAAACAGAACATTCAACATAATTAAATTTTTAAACACAATAGGATAGGATAAAAAAAATAGTAACATTTTTGTAGCTAATAACTAGTTAGTATAACCACTAGCTTTTACTAAAACTAAATTTTCAAAAGTATGATCAGACAAGGCATGACGTCGGGGTGAATTAATAAAAGTTGCAAAAGAAAACATTCTTTCAACATCTGCAGAAGAAGGTAATGGCGTATTGAACTTTTTAAATAATTGTTCTATAATATTATATTTTTTTAACATTTGTATGTTGGTTTCAGAATCGGCCAAATATTGTAATAGTTGCAGCTCAGCTTGTCGTTTATAATCTAAATCAGTATAGCCAGTGTTTTCGTTTTGCGTTTGAAGATCGGAGTATTCGGAGTTAATATCAAATTCAAAAAAGTCGTTTTGCATTTTGTTACTTTTCATTACAGTAGTAATGTTATTTGTACTTACATCAAATTGTTTTAATTGTTCTTCATTTTCCTTCATAATTTTTATAGCTTCTGTAATTACCAAATCCTTAATTTCACTAAGGTCATTTTCGATATTCCTGATTCCTCGAAATGCAGTAATCCAACGTGTTTTAAATAAAGGATTAGTAACTGCAGCAACTGCATTCAACTGATCATGCAGGGAAAGATCCAAGGAAAGAGAAGCATAGGGAGGCGTAGAATGTCATGGCTGCGCAACCTGAGAGAGTGGTACGGATGTACATCAAATGAACTTTTCAGAGCAGCCGTCTCAAAAGTTCGAATAGCTATGATGATTGCCGACCTCCGCCGCGGAGATGGCACTTGAAGAAGAACTGCAGCAATTATTGCAGATTGGTTAGTCAACATAAGAAGTTTTTCAAATCTAGAGTTTAAAGATACTGTCAGAGCGTTCAAAATAGGTTCCACATATTTAAACTTATTGGTTTTAAGCTTTTCAATTTTAACAAACAAGCTTACGATTGATGGTAGAAGGAAACCGTAGTACAAATTTTGTTCGCCTTGAAGAATGTCAAGTGCCAAAGCAAACGGTTTTAGTATTTGGCATAATTCTGCTAAATAATTTAGATCAGTATCTCTGAGCCGATCTTGTTTTGCAAAATTTAATTTTTCGTATAGAGATTCCAGTTTTTCTTTAGACTTAAGAATCTGGTTCAGAGCATCGAACATGAAATTCCAACGAGTCACACCCAACGAGATAAACGGATAAAAAAGTATCTATTTCTCAGGTCCTGAGTAAGTATCTAAGATACTTCTTTGTATCTAAGATACTTCTTTGTATCTAAGATACTTTTTTGTATCTAAGATACTTTTAGTATCTAAAGATACTTTTAAAGATAAAAGATACTAGATACTTTTAAGAAGTATCTAAAGTAAAAGTAACTTTTAAATGAACCAAAAAGTATCTTAAATAAAAGTATCTAAGATACTTTTAGTATCTTAGATACTTTTTTATCTTTTTACTAAAGATACTTTCAGCTCTGAACCCACATCTCTCTTTCTCTCTCCTCTATCTATCTCTCCTCTATCTCTCTCTCCTCTCTCTTCTCTCTCTCTCTTTCCTCTCTCTCTCTCTCTCCCTCTCCTCGATTGCTCGATTCTAATCTGCTCGCTAATACTATCTCTATTCACGATATCTGAATACTCTGCGGTAAACCCACATCTTCTCTCTCTCTCTTTCTCTCCTCTATCTTTCTCTTCTCTCTCTTCTCTCTGTCTCATCTCTCTCTCCTCTCTCTCTCCTTTCTCTCTCTCCCTCTTTCTCTCTCTCTCTCTCTTCAATTTTTCCCTATATATGGCAGTTAAGTTTCACTTAACAGCAATAATAAGAATGTGTGAATATGGAGATACAATGTCAACTAAATTATTCACCGGGTCCTCAGAATGCATATTCAAGAAGGTTAATTGGCTCGACATGGGACTTGAAATATACTGAGAATGAATAAAGAATCTAAGATTTGCAGATGATAGATGATGTAGTCATAATTGTAAATACTAATTCATAACTAAACCAAGTATATATACATATTTCGAATTATACAAAAACAGGGATACACCTATTTACCATTTTTTGTTTACCAACTTACAACACCTTGTACATTGTATCTTCAATACCAGTTCAACCGTATACAATACTTTAGATTTTATGTAGTGAGGAACATCTTAAAAAGATAAAATAAAAGCCTAGAAACGCCTAATCGTCTCAATAATTTTTTTAATTCAAACTATGTACAAGTAAACTAAATTTGAACATAATAATTAAAAGTTTACTATATTTCGAAAATAATGTCTACTTAATTAAGTGTTCAAAATATCCTGTGTTTATAATTTGACAGTATCCTAAATGACAGTATTGTTGAATAGGTCTATTAGATTTTTTCATGTTTTTCTAGAAATTAATATGGATTTATCGATAATTATTTGCCTTGTTCAGCAACACTTGCTTGTTTAGTTTTCTACATTCTACTTTTCCCCAGTAAACATATCCTTTAGGAGTCAGATCGGGCACGCGAGGAGGCCATTCAATACTACCTAATCTACCAATCCATCGTCTAGGAATTGTCTGATCTAAACAACGCCTAACATTTATACCAAATTGAGCTGGAGCTCCATTGCTGAAACCATATCTCATTAAAATGGACTTCAAACTTCTTTTTTAGGACAGGTACAGTTTCATTCCCAAGTAGAATTTTATAATCATCGCTGGTTAAATTTTCTTCTATAAAAAGGCTTAATTAACTGATTACCCGCTATACCCGACCATACATTTAGTGATTGTGCTCCTTCAGTATGGTTTCCACGTGTCCAGGATGGATATATCTCACTCCATTACCTTAAGTTTTGGCGACATACATTCCCACACAGTGATAATATTGCTTTGTCGGAAAGACATATCTCATTACCTGAAGTTATCTTGTCAATTACAATTATAACCATCAAAACCTCACTATACTGTAAACTACGGTCGTAGTTATCTTCATTTAGTTCTGGCAACAACAACGAATTCTCATGTAATATACGCAACACCGAAGAATGATGTACATCATATATTTGTGCAGCTCTGCTTGAGGATGTGTAAGGATTTTCAACAAAACTCTGCATTAAATCTAAAGTTTTATTGTAATTTATAACAGTTTTTGGTCTACCGGTTCGAATTTCATCTTTTACTCGTCTAGTTTCCTCAAAGCGCTTTGCAATTTTTTGTATTGTCGCCTATTCTACTGGATAGAATGGTTTGGGAACAAGTTGGTTACTTCACTATAAAATATGTTTCTATCGACATAGCTCTCATTATTAAAACAGTAATTGGCTCATTGTCATTAAAAACTATCTTGATGTAGAGCTTTTAAAAACACATAAAAGAACTGTCAGCTTAAGTTATTAATACAGTTTATTTTACAAAAGTTTTAAATAAACTATTGTTAGTTTTATAAATTAATGTCAAAATCACAGCATTCTATATCTACTGAATTATTTCAAAACTATTTGATTCACTTATATTTATTTAAGACCTTCATGACTAGATAAAATAATCAGTGTTAGTTAGACATTAGGCTATTGATTACGTACTTAAGAAAGAAACTACAACGTTAAAGGTGTTTTATTATTTCATATGGTCAATGGACCCAAATAAGAAAAAAACCGCGGAGTGCTACCATTTAAAGGGGTGCGTTTTTGGGAAATTGGTGAATTTATCTCTATGCACTAGGGTGTATTTTGGGTGAATTTTATGCACTTTTTCTACATACTCATCTACAAAAAAGTTGTTTAAAATTAAATTTCCTATCGAAATGTCAACAATAAAGTTAAAAATAGTTTTTTTTGACAAAAATATATTTAAAAAACGAAAAAAAAAACAGGACACGCAATTTTTATTATGCCCCATAATTTTTTTCCACGAGGGTGTAAGTAAGCCATTGCCTTACTTAAAAAAACTTTCCCTTTAAAATGACATTATTTGGTAAAAGTCTTTAAGATTCACAGTATTCGAGATACGATTTTTAAAAATTTGCTACTTACACCATTTTTGAGCCATTTTCCCTATTTATTTTAAATAATTGTTCCATAACTCTTCTCTAAGCAACCTTAGGTATATGCAATAGTACATCAGAGAGAAAGAAAAAATACTTAATCACTTTTAAAATAGTCTGCTGTAGAATGCTCTTTGAATAATTTTGAACAAGATGCGGTTCTTTAAAGTTTTCTACTTTTAACGATTGTTGCTGTTTACGGCAAAATCCAAAAATTGCATATGAAAGCTGTACGCTGCATCTTTGAAACTCATTTTAATTTTTGTCGATAGAACACTCTGATTAAAAGATATTGAATTTTTATCCCCGAGTTGATACAAATTTTATTTAAAAAATTGATTTCGCACGCGTAACACATTTAAAATCGCCGGTCGCTTCAAGCGTTGTTTCTGAGAGAATGGTTCACTCTACAGAAAAAGTGCTAATAAACATTTCTATTTAACAATATTTCAGCTACAGTTCTTGTTAATAACAATATTTCCTACAGCGTACAGATTCTTGGTACATCGATATTTGCCGTTTCCACACCCCCCTGCGACGGGATATTTTAGGGAGAAGCCCGTGGGTAGAAATGACAAATTTTTTGCATATTTTTGAGGTCTTAAAATAGATATATTTAGCAAAATTGAACTTGTTTGTATAGTTTTTAGATCCCCTTCTCAAAAACGCACACCGTTAAATGGTATCGGAATTTTCAAAATTGGGGGTCCATTGACTATATAAAATATTAAAACTCCTTTAACGTTGTAGTTCCTTTTAGCCCATTTTTTTTAACCGTATCAATAGCCTATATAGTTGAACTCGTATTTTAAAGTGTATAGAGTACCCATATACTAATTTTTATGTAAAATTCCGTTCGAACTTTAAATATCTTATATATTAGATGTATACTGATTTATTTATGGTTAATGAAGATTCTGAGCGATAATTCTGAGCGAAAATTGCGTAGAATGGTTTTCTACGTATCTTCTTCTTTGTGCGCCGTGCTTATTTTCAAGCGTTGGCTATCGTCGTATTAACAAGCTAAGGAAATGTTTCTCGGTCGGCAGCTAGATAAAACAATTCCTCGACCGTTCGACCTCTCCATTGTCTAATGTTATGAAGCCAAACCAGTTGCTTTCTTCCAAGCCAGCGTTTTCCTTCGATTTTTTCCCTGAATGATCAACCGGAGTAAGCGATATTTAGGTCCTCTCATTATATGGCCGAAATATTGGACCTTTCTTATTTTCATGATATTGATCAATTTTCGCTCTTTGTGTATGGTCTCTAGCACACGTTCGTTAGATATGTGTGCTGTCCACGAGATTCTGAGCATGCGACGGTAACACCACAACTGGAACGCTTCATTCATAGAACAAAGCGTACCAAACGTAACACTTGGACGTGTTGTCAATGACAGAATTCTATTGCACAATACAGAACGCCAGTTAATAAAGTTTTTTCGTGCAATTTCTATTCTGATCGAAATTTCTTCCTCATTTGTAGCCTTGCAGTCAATCCAACAAGCCAGATATCTAAAGTGTTCTTGAGTATTCGATATTAATTTTTCCGACCACCATCAGTTTTATTTTTTGCGTTGATTGTTAAGCCTTTTTCAGTGCATTCGTTGTTTGCAGCGTTTAACAGGGTCTGAAGGTCTTCTGGGCTCTCTGTCATTATGGTATAGTCAGGTATAAAATGTTGACAGCCTGTTTCCTATTCGGTAAATTAATTTTTTTCTTTATAATTAGAAATAGTACATAGAAACTGTTTACTTTCCGAGGAGAAACGCAGTTTACTCAGTATAATGCCTATGAAGCCTGCTAAATATGGCATAAAAGTATGATGGATATGTGACGCAGAAAATGGTTTTCCGTCCAAATGAATTATTTATACAGGCAAGATAGGTAATACTCGAGATGTCAATCAAGAAGAAAGAGTTGTCAAAGAACTTGTAATCGGTTTCAAAGGATCTGGTCAAAACATAAGGATGGATAGTTTTTTTTAGATTTGCCGTTAGATAAAGCTCTTCTTTCGTGGAACCTTACAATTGTTGGCGCTTAAAAAAAACAAGACATACATTTCTCAAAAATGAAAGCTTCAAAAACAAGAAGAACCCTTGTCAACTCTTTTTGGCTTTCATGATCAAGTTACAATATGTTCTTATGTATCGGAGAAAAACAAAGCTGTGATTTTGCTTAGCTCGATACATTATGATGATAAGATATCTGAGACAGTACATAAGACCAAAAATGATTTTATTTTATAAGAACATGTATAGAATGTAGTTAAAAGTTTATAATAAATTAATAAATTCTTGAAATGAATATACATATGTTAACTTATAGTTATTTACTCCATTTTTTTCATAAAAATCTTTAAATTTTATATGAAATCCATAATTTTCGTAAGCAGGTACCCAGGTACATGGTTGGCCTGTACGTATCTTTATTTTTAAAACGAAAATTTTCTTAGTTGAAACAAGGAAAATAAATCTGCTGATATATCTATGGAGAATTAATCAAATCATGAAGATTTGGGAGGTTACTAGTGAATTATCTCTGAGATAGCGCG
>NW_027314460.1:0-14775 GCF_040954645.1 Diabrotica undecimpunctata | reverse complement strand
ACGCGCTATCTCAGAGTACTTAATCTTAAAATTATGTTTTGACCAATCGTTAATACTCTTCTTATTTAAATATTATTAAAATATTAAATACCTAAATTAATCTTCAAATTTTCATGTACCTAATGAATACAAATATTTTATTCTTTTAACAATAGGTGCGCACGGTCCCGACCCTCCTTTAAAATTAGTTAAATAATGTAATAGACGTAATAAAATTATTTCAATTTGAATATTTCTTACCTGGTAATTTATTCTGTGAAATATAAAAATTCCATTGTATTTACTAAAACTCAACTTGATTTCCGTTATTTTATATTCATAAAAAGGGACTAACGATTCGATTTCGCTTAGCCATGTAATACGACTCGAATCAGAGTCAATTTTTTAAAACAGGTAAAATTTATAGTTTTTGGAATAAAGTGTTTTCATATTTTTAATATTTAAACATTAAAAAAATAAATATTAGTATAGAAAATCATTTGAAAATGTTTTTCAATTAGGGTAGTTGAGAAAAACATGAATAGGCTGGAAAAATATAGTAAAATTCTAGCAGAGCACTCTTGTGTTTTCAAAAAGATTTTTTATTCACCTAGCGTCAATGTGTATCTTGTTGAATCTTTCCCATTAACTGAGGCTTAGGGGGTCAAAAATTATAAGCGTGGATCAAATTCAGTAAAAACCTAGCAAGCAATTTATATTTTCAGTTACAAGTAGAATACAGTAAAATTATAAAAATAGATTTTTTATCACCTTAAATTTTAACGTAGTAGAATTATTAACTCCTCATAGAGGGTGGTTGAAGGGTGAAAAATTACTAGGATGGTAATGTATTAGTAAAAATCTAGCATAATACTGTAGTATCTCATATCTCCGAAAAGATTTGCTTTGCATTCAACCAGCGTAAATCTGTAGATGGTGGAATTGGTGAAGTTGGTTAAGATTTAGTAAAAACTAACCAGAGAGTTTCTTATTTTATTTATAAATAGTATTTAGTAAAATTACGAAACAAAACTTTTTCATCTTTAATTTAAACGTAGCAGAACTATTGACTTCCGCTAAGGATTAGTCGGGGAATTAAAAATTACTAAGTTGGTAATAAAACCAAATACTGTGGTATATTATAAATATGTTTTTTTAATTCTGCTAGCTTGAACCGCAAGCCAGCAGAATAGCTCCCCTTAAGGGTGCTTTGATGGTGAAACAATATTAGGGTGGTAATAAATTAGTGAAAAATGGGTGAAAAAATATGCCATCAACAAAAAGTTTTTTTTTTTTAATTCTGCTATCTTGAACCTTAAGTCAGAAGAACCGCTCCCATTAAGGGTGGTTTAGTGATGAAAAATTATTAGGGTGGTAATAAATTAGTGAAAAATGGGTGAAAAAATATGTCATCAACAAAAAGTTTTTTTTTTTGAATTCTGCTAGCTTGAACCTTAAGCCAGCAGAATCGCTCCCCTTAAGATTGGTTTGGTGGTGAAACATTATTAGGGTGGTAATAAATTAGTGAAAAATTGGTGAAAAAATATGCCATCAACAAAAAGTTTTTTTATTTTATTATTCTGCTAGCTTGAACTTTAAGCCAGCAGAATCGCTCCCATTAAGGGTGGTTTGGTGGTGAAAAATTATTAGGGTGGTAATAAATTAGTGAAAAATAGGTGAAAAAATATGCCATCAACAAAAAGTTTCTTTTTTGAATTCTGCTAGCTTGAATCTTAAGCCAGCAGAATCGCTCCCCTTAAGGTTGGTTTGGTGGTGAAAAATTATTAGGGTGGTAATAAATTAGTGAAAAATTGGTGAAAAAATATTACGTAGGTTAAATTGGATTCCGCCCATGTGTCCCCGCTAGCTTAAGGGTCCTGAAACCTAATAAGTTTGTAAAAGAACAGACGTTCCAACACAAACAAGAGCTTATTTGACTATGTATGATATTTTACACTTAAATTAGACCTTGTTATTTTTGTTTTAAGAATTATTAGTTAATTTTTCACTAAACTTTATTAAGAGTGATAGTTTTAGAATAATTTTTTTTACTGCAGTGACACTATAAATCACTATTTGATTTTTGTTGACAATCATATTAGTTTATATTAAGACTGGTTGAGTTAAATCGAATAATAAAAAAAATAAAAGTTCATTAGTATCTTTGAGATGTTAGTTATTAATTGTTTCTTGTTATTTTTGTTAGGTTTAGCGAATTAACCGTAATTTGCAAATATTGTTTTAATTTCAGCCGTAAAATCTCGCTCTTCAATTTAAAAGGAAAAGAGAGAAAGTTTTTTCTCTTTATTTCAGAATTTAATTGTTACCGCAAGCCTTGATTAATATAACTAAACACAGCACTTTTTGATTACATATCACTATTCTTTATAAAATGTTAAGCAGTATTAAAAAAAAACTTTTATAGAAATATGTTGTACTTTCGATTTTTAGTTTTTTTTTGCATCTTTAATTCAAATTAAAAGTTGTATTCTATTATTTCACGTTGTAGATAGGTCGTTTCTAGATTTTCATTTTACTAAGTGCATTGTATGATCTCTATGGTTCTATGGATCTAATGGTACTAAGTCATTGTATATTTTTTTTTTCTGATCGTTTCTTATGAAGTAGAGTTTTGTTTTCCTTGTAATTCCATTATGTTTCTCTTATAGGATTCACATTCATTATTTCCCACTTGTTTTTATTTTCTGTGTCACATTTCTCCCTTAGGTATTGGTACTATTGTTTCATTTTGCCTTATGTTCTTGTTTTCTCTTAGTTTTGCTTTCTGATTAGTATTTCTCAAAAATTTTTCAGTCAGTCTTCTAAATTTTTTTTCCCGGTGGAGGGAGTGTGTAACGATTAAAACGTTACATTTTTGTTCTTATTAATTTCAAAGTACTTTCCATTATTTTCTGCTCGTACTATTTGATTCTCGTTGATAATAACTTCTTTTTCCTTTGTTTTTATTCCTATATTTCATTTTAATATTTTCCTACTACAAATAAATTCACCGATTAATTATTTCTTAAGTCCTCTCGTAGTTGTACCTGCGCTTACTTTGTCATACAAGAAACAGAAACCCCACTACTGAATAATTTACTTGTATGAATCTGATTTGATTTACTTCCTTTTTAAAATAAACCAGCAACCAACAAGGTAATCAATAAAAATAAATCTTCTTGGTTCGAAACTTTCAACAGTCTGGGTAAGTTTAATACTTTATGCTTTTTACAACGACAACATATTTTCATACATTAATAAAGAACATAAGCACTGTTAGTGTTTCTTATAATTTTGTGTACGCTAGTACTTAAAAACCGCTTAGAATTTTTATTATTATTTTTCTTTTTATCTATACTTGCTGTAATAATAATAATTCAATATAAATCTCACTAGCATGAATCATACAACTTTGCTTTTTCGTTTTCCATTTAATAATTAATTAATCTATTAATTAATTATTAAATAATATTAATTAATTGCTAATTCGTGAGTTTTGGCAATATCAGAGAATTCTGAATCGGTATGCAGGTCTTAGAGAGAAGAGGTTTCCGCTTGCCAGAATTCTTCTGTTGGTGGTCAAAACTCGTGTCATGACAAATTTTATATCGGCTTTTGTTTTTCCAGCCACCTGGTTTAGATTTGAGAAAATGCACCTGGTTTAGATTTGAGAAATGCACCTGGTTTAGATTTAAGAAAATGCACCTGGTTTAGATTTGAGAAAATGCACCTGGTTTAGATTTGAGAAAATGCACCTGGTTTAAATTTGAGAAAATTCACGTGGTTTTCGGTTTAAGGAAATAAAGGCATGGTTTTAATGCAGATAATTTATGGATCGAGTTGAGAAGACAGCAACAGCAGGATTTCTTATGGAAGTTAAGCTAAGTTCTTTCTTTCTTTGAATTTGTGCATAGATGCTTAATTCTCTGTTATCAAAACCTCAATATTTTAATTATTATTAAATTCTAATTTGTTATTTTATTAATTTATCAATTAATAAAGAGATGTGTTGAAAATCTATTTTATTAATAATTCCGATTTCTCCAAAATTAATTAGTTTATGCCGAACAACACCCCTGAGGGGTTTCAATGTGCAATGGATGAGCTAGATGTTACAAAGATTGGTATGATACTTGAGTTGTCTCAATTAATTTAAAAAACATCCTTTGTCCAAATAAAATTATAGGAGATCCAGAAGATATAGTTTGCCTTCCGTTGGCATAGGTTTAAAAATGTAGCAGGTATGTTGTCAGGCCCTGGGCTAGTATTTTTTAGCTTTGTTTAATGTTTGTAACAGTTTATCCACTGTAAATATAAAATTTGTAGGTCAATTATTATGGTCATCAAAATTTATACAGTCATTAATAAATTTATCTTTATAAACTAGGTAACTTGTAGATAGATTTTCCTCACTGCTATGTTGTTGATCTACGTTTACTAGTACGGAGGCTCGATCTTGCTTTGTTGAATAAATATGGTTATCACGTTCTAGGTAATGGATGGTATTCAATGATTTTTTGTCATACATTTTTTTAATGAATTAAAAGATGGTACATATTTTTTGCATGTTTCTCTCTTACTTTTATTTATAGTGTATCTACAGTAGGTCCTTAATCCTTTGAATTTTTAGCTGGGTTTTTAAAGTTAGGTACCTTCTAAGTTTATAAAACGCTTTTTTGACTCTTAAGTTGTTGTTTCACAATCAGAATTCCACCATGGGACTGGAGTATGTGTTTTAGGAAAATTTGTAAAACCTACGAACTCATGAGCTATTGACGTTAAAGACTGTACGAAATTGAATACTTTAGAGTTGATATCAATATCTGCATCAAAGGGCTGTACCATCTGAGAAATTTTTGTAAAATTAAAGAAGAATAAAGAGACCAATCTGCATTTTTTAGACACCATTTATTGGATCGAATTGATGAGAAGATAAGATTATTGTTCATAAGTAGTATGGGAAAAAGATAAGATAAGATTATTGTTCATAAGTAGTATGGGAAAAAGATCGCTTCCATGCAATGGGATGTTACATCCCAATGTAGAGATGGTTGCCAGACAGGGTCACAGAGCTATCTTTTGGGAACATTGCCAGTGGAAATATTAAATCTTGTGTTTCTTCCACCATTAAGGATATTTATATTAGAATCAGTAAAAATTGTTTTACTTTTACGTCCTAAGGAATCGGTTTTTTGCCTCCCCATAGTATATTGTGGGCATTAAAATCGTCTAAAATAATATGAGACTCTGCGATTTGATTCAAGAGATCAGTCATTTTATTTATTGACGAGTCTAAGTCCGGAGAAAAATAAATATTACAGATATTAACTTTGTGGGGCCCTTATAGTTATTGCTGTTGTCCCCAACTCAGTTCTTAAATGTATGACTCAGTTCTTAAATGTATGGTAACATGAGTTATTCTATTCTTAAAATATGGAGTATAGTTTGTTAAGTTATGATATATTATAGATGGTTTAAATTTAGCTAGGTGTAATTTAAGTTCTTCTAAATGGGTGTAATACCCATTTAGGTTCCAGTGCAGTATATAGTTAAATGTTGTTCTAGTAAGTGTCAGCAGAGGTATCGCTGCTTAGATCAGTAGAGACGTGAGTTACATACTGTTTCATCATTTTATTTTTTAATCTAGTAGAGCGCCTTTTAAGATAGCTAGGAGTTAGTGCTGGATGGATTTTAGTTAAAAAATTGAGTAGTCCGTCGATGTCTTCTGTGTAACTGTGAGTTAACTATCTATTATCAGAATTATCTTTAAAGAAAGAATTAGTGCATTAAAGACCTTCTGCTAAATTCGTATTATCTTCAGGTAAAGTTTTTGGTTTCTTAGATTTACTCATTATTTCTGATGTCGTTAGTTTGGATAATTGATTGTCAGAAGATATTGGAGGTTATCTGGTTGGATGGGAGTTTGTATGGGATTTGAATATAATAGAGGAATATTGGTTGTTTCTTCCGACTGTGAACTAGTCGATTGTTGTGAAGAATATAAAGAATGGATAATTGGTTGAATATCTGTCATATTAGGGTGACAATTTTGGTTACAATTTAGTTAAGAAGTAGGCGGTAAATTTAAATTTCGAAAAATGAAATTTGTTTTTAAAAAACTATTTTTTATTTCTAATCTACAATCTTAATACATCTAAACTTAACAAGACCAAGAATAATAATGAATTTTATAATGCAATTAACAATGAAACAATCCGACAACTTCTGGGGAAACTGCAGAGTAAGCCGCAGGTGTTGGTTGTGATTCTGCCAGGTCCGGACTTTCGTACCATGTAACTCCTCCGTCCTTAAGAGGAAAAAATAACGGAGGTATTTTTGGATTCCAAATTTTGGGGACATCTTTCTTCCAATGGAATTTCGTCAGGAACCCTCTTATTTTTGCAATACTTCCGGTATCTGGTGATGATGTAAATTATAACGATTAGTATTAATATAGATAAGATGACTGAACCGGTGCTGATAATGGGTGTAGTTGGAAAGCCAATTTCTTCTACTGGTGAAAGATTTCTGGTAATTCTGTTAATTTCGTATAGTCCTTCCATATCGATTTTGCTCAAATTGGTTACTTGATAATTTACCTTTTCAGTCGAGAAATTTTCTAGTTTTGGTAATATTATGATTTTTCCAGATTGGATTCGTGGATTGTTTGAAAATTTTAAGGTTCCAACTTCTATTTCACATTTTGGCGGGATTTCTATTAACGAAGGTTCTTTTATTTCCAAAAACGAATTGGACTCACATTTTGAGATTAATTTGACAGTATTGGATGGGATTATTAAGATCTGGTTCTCCATGACGTGCTCGATAATGGGTTCTTGTAGATTTACTTCAGTGGCGTAGCATTTCTCTGGGTTACGTCCATCAATTAATTTATAGGTGCAGGTATCTATTTGGGTGTAGTCCTGTTGGCAGTAGTATCTGGTTTCGAGGATGGGACATTCTTCTTTTATCGATAGTGATTTTTCTCCTTTTGCCAAGTAGGGATATAAAGGAATATATGTTTGATGATTTTGTATTACGGGGTAAACATGGAAAAAATCGTAATTTTCTGATTTGAATATAGGAACATGGATAGCGAATATAAGCTTGGATTCGTAAAAGGTTACTTGGGTACTGAGAAACAGATAGTATGTTAGCACATTGTTAAATTTTGCGATTTGTTCTTCTTTGTATATATGTGATAAATATGACATCATTTCTGAGATTTCTTGGGTAGATATTATTGAATTATGAAGAGTATTTAATTTAGAGAAAACGATCGAATTTTCAATATTGTCAATAAATGTTATTAAATTTTGGCAATCAAGATTAATCTGGTAAAGAATACTTTGATAAGTTATGTAATTATTCAAAGTGATTATTTGGGTTTCTAATGAATATTTAAATTTTTCTATATTGTCTTGTAATTTTTGTTGATTTTGCCACAAGGTTGATAAAGATTGATTATAATGATTAACAAGCTTTTTGTACAAAGTTGACTGAAGGTTAAGTTCATGAATTACATTTTTCTGATTTAATTGTAAAATATTAATTGCTTTATCGTATCGTTCTCCATCGTCAGCATCTAAAGTTCCAAAAGCCCATTTATTAATTTTGCCTATTCCATCTATTAAACCTCTTTTAGAGCGAATATGTGGATGTAAATTTTCAAATTTTCTTTCGAGAATTTTTATTAAGAATTCGGTTCTTTTTGTCATTTGTTCAGCTAAGTTATGATAAGATATAGAGTTAGAAGCGTTACTTACTATTAGACTATTCTTAAGGCTATAAAAATGGTTAGTTAAACTAGTTATCTGTTTAGTTACTTCTCTTAAATCTAGATAGTGTATAAAGGTATGCTTAGTGTAAATAATTTTACAGGGTCCTAATAGTATGGGTAACAAAGGATTTGTTATAGGAGTAATTTTTACATCTTCTCCTTCACATCTCCGTTGAAGTGCCAGGAATATCAGGAGCAAACACGTTGTCCGGATTTTCATTTTCCTGAAAAGATATTTTTTGTTTTACTTTGGGTTTTCTGATTATATTTTTATGGTAATTTCCTTTATTAGTTTGTAAGATAAGGCCTGAATCTTGGACTACTTCAGCCTTTTTAAATTTTGGTGCCTTTTTATCACGCAATTTTGTTTTGACGTATGCAACGTCCTGGTTAGAGAAATCTGGAGGGTCATTTCGATTTTCATTTAATTTATTAATTATTTTTTCTTTTGTTTCTTCGTTTCTACTTTTTATTATTTCGTATAAATGTTTACTTGCTTTTTTATGGTTTTGTACATAGTATGATAAAATAAGGTTATCGTCCAAGTCGAAAGGATCTGGACTATTAATGTGTCCTTTTATTATTTCAAATGGGGTAAACTTAGTGATGGAATGAATTGAATTATTATAGCTTAGAATAGCATGTTTTATCAATTGGTTAGGAGTTAATTCTTTATTTTCTTCTCTAAGACAGCGAAAGCATTCTATTAGTGTAGAATGAAACCTTTCTACGGGGGAGTTGGAATTACTATTTTTAGAAGTTGTGAAATGTAGTTCTATACGGTGAAGTTTACAAAAATCGTTAAGGTCATTATTTTTGAATTCTGTTCCACAGTCGGCAGTAATTTTATAAGGTAAACCGTGGTGGCTTACGAAGAGAAGTAAATTTTCCACTACGGAGGTGCCATTGACACTAGGTAAAGGATATGCTTGGGCATATCTCGAAAATGAATCTATAATCGTTAAATATGATTGGTTAGAAATTTTAAAGACATCTACATGAATATGTTCAAAGGGTTTTGATGCAGTGGGAGTTAGACTAAATTTTATAATTGGAGGATTTCTATCGTATTTGTTTTTAAGACAAGTTTCACAATTATTTATAAATCGTTCGATATCTTCTGCCATTTTTGGCCAATAGTAACGTGATCCTAGGGACATTTTTATTTCATTCATGCCGCGATGTCCTTTTTTGTGTATGTGATAATACTCTAATTTTTCTTTCTGTTCCTGAGTATCTATTACGTCAGTTAAAAATTTTGTGGAATGTACAAATTTAAAAGCGGAATTTTTAAAATAATTCTGAACTATTACTACAAATGTTTCTGGTAAAATATTTTCTTTAAAGTACAACGCATAGATCTTTTTGGGATCTATATATTCTTTTACAAATTTAAAAATACTTTCTTCAATATTTCTTTGGGGTAAAGTAACATAAAATCTATTATTATCGAATATTTTTTCATTTTTGCATTTTATTTTATTTATTTCTCCACCTGTTAATATAATTTGATTTTTATAAGTATTTAGGGCTTTTTCGGTTATGGGTATACCTAGAATGGGATTTTCTAAAGAGGTATGACAGGTTTCTAAGTCAGAGTCATCTCTTTCGGGATTTTCGAGAGGGGGTCGAACTTGTATGTCCGAAATAATATTTATTTTATTAGTTGATCCATCATTTAGTAAGGAGTCAAGGTCTCCTTCTGAAAGTTGCGGCAAGTCGTCAAAGTTGCGTAGTTCATTATCTATTATTTCATTTATGTCGCCTAAATTAACGTCCATCGATTCCGTTTCGAGAGCATTTAAATCGGAATCTATTTTAATTCTAGAAAGCGCGTCGGCTACTTTATTATTTTTCCCTTTTAAATATTGGATATCATAATCAAATTCTTCGAGCTTAAGTCTCCACCGTACTAGGCGAGAGTTTGGTTCTTTAAGAGAAAATAACCACTGAAGGGGTTTATGATCAGTTAAAATTTGGAATCTGCGACCGAAGAGGTAGGGTCGAAAATATTTGCAACCGTATACAATCGCTAGTAACTCTTTCTCTATGGTTGAATAATTAATTTCGGCTGAATTTAACGTACGTGAGGCGTAACATATAGGATGGTTATCTTGCATGAGAACAGCGCCAACTGCATAATTAGAAGCATCAGTTATTAATTGAAAATTTTTGTTAAAGTCAGGATAAGCTAAAATAGGTTCTGAAGTCAAAAGATTTTTACAAATATTAAAACAGTCTAAGAATTCTTTGTTATGGATAACTTTCTGATCCTTTTTTAAACACATGGTCATAGGTTTAGTTATAGCTGCAAAGTTTTTAATGAATTTTCTATAGTATCCTAACAAACCTAAGAAAGACTTTATTTCTTTCTGCGTACGAGGGGTAGGAAAATTTTTAATCGCTCTAATCTTTTTTGGATTGGGCTTAACTCCATCTGGGGTCACTATATGCCCTAAAAATTCAACTTCCTTTCTAAGGAATTCGCATTTATCGATTTGTATTTTTAATTGTGCATCTTTTAATTTTGCAAACACTAATTTTAAGTTTTGAATGTGCTCTTGGAGGCTTGTGCTAAAAATAATTATATCGTCCATATATACCATACAGATTTTGTTTTGTAAATCCTTTAATATTTCATCCATTACCCTTTGGAAGGTGGATGGTGCGTTTTTTAAGCCAAAAGGCATTCTTAAAAATTCGTAGTGTCCATTATTAACACTAAATGCTGTTTTTTCTATGGAGCAGGGGCTCATCTCGATTTGATGAAAACCGCTAGCTAAGTCAAGAGTAGTGAAATATTGTGCTCGTCCTAATTTGTCCAATATTTCGGTAATATTGGGTATCGGATATCGATCACTAATGGTTTTATCATTAAGTTTCCTATAATCTATAACACAGCGAAATTTTTGTTGATTGGAAGAATCGAGTTTCTTCTTTACTATCCAAAGTGGGGAGCCCCAGGGACTATTACTGGCTCTAATAATTCCGTCGTCTAACATTTTGTCAATTTGCTTTTTAATTTCTTCCTTGTGAACATAAGGGTATCTGTACGACTTTACATGTACAGGTTCCTCGTCGGTTGTTTTAATAACATGTTTTACTTTTGACGTAAATGTAAGTGGGTCACCGGGTTTCAAAAATATATCTTTATATCGCGAACATAATTTAATAATTTCGGATTTTTCTTCCGCGTTCATATGATCCGTTCTAATAAGATTTTGGATTTGCATTTTATCTATTTTATAATTATTTTGTCTATTAGAAAATTCAAATTTATAACATTGATAAACGTTAGAATCGTATAGATAAGCGTTTATGGGTTTTAATAAAGTTATAGATAAATTTTTATTAGTTTCATTGACAAATTCTACTAAAGCTAAACCATTATTTGCTACAGTTAGCATTTCTGGTACATACATATCACCTAAAATTATCTTATCAATTAATATTTCACCGTTCGGTACGGTCACAGGGACTTCTTTTCTAATCTTCTCATAAGGGCCAACAGATATTTCAAACTTTATGTCTGATGGTTTTCTAAATTTAATAGGGATTATTGTGTCTCTGCTAACGAGACATTTATTATTAAAATCAATGTTAAACTTCATGGATAATAGGTCATTAACACCGACCAAGCCATCATAAAACTCATGAAAATCATATAATATGTAGTGCAGTATATTGTTTCGATTAAATTCTTGGAACGCCGGTATGGCTGCTTGGTATTTGATATTTTTCGTGCCAAGAGACGTAGAAATTGAAACGTTTGAAGAATATATGCAATCTGAATAAAATTGTTCAGCAATACTGGGTTTTAAGATTGATTTCGTACTACCAGTATCAATTAATAATTTTAATGGGGGATTAGAAATAGTGATGTAAGGTAAAGGGTTATTAGAGGTTAAATTTAATTCGATTAAGTTATTTGGTTTTCTGAGGTGGTTTCCTGAAAATTCTGAGGAAAATAATCTAAATCTACTTGCTCACCGGAATAGATATCTGCGTCGACGTCGCTATGCGTCTGTCCGCATTCTTGTCTATCGCAATCATTATTATATAATTCTTCAACTATAATATTCGGCTTTTGCCCATTATTTTGAAAATAGTTTCTATTAACATTATTTGTTCTTCTGTTGAACGTTGAAGGGAATCTAGAATTTGTGGAAATATTCATCGGTTCCGGCTTTGGGGCGCGATGTTGGGGAGTTCGATTTGGTCTGAAAACATTCGTATTTCGGGAAGGTCCAAAGACTTCAGAGTTAGTTGGGAGTCTTTTAGGGGGTAGCTGTTGAGGCTGTACATTAATAGGTTGGCGAGGCCATTGGAAATTTTGAGGATAATTATTATTTGTACTAAAGTTTGGATTTTGGGGAATAGAAGAATTTGTTTGAAAATATTGATTATTCATGGGATTATAAAATTGCCTGTTTGGATTAGGGAAATTCTGATTTCTGAAATTGCCTTTATTTTGGTGCGACTTATTGTCATTATTACTTGAATAAAATTTCTCGAAATTCTCAAATTCATTTACATAAGCTATGGCGTGTTCTAAAGAAGCTGGTGCTTTTAAATGCATATTATTTTTTAATGTGCCGGTACAACCCGTAATAAAAGTATTTAGTGCTGTATTTTCGCAAAATTGTATGAAAACAGCTTTTTGATTGACATCAAGATTAGTATCATTGTTAATTCTTTGTACTATATTACTTACTAACAATTGTAATCTATTTCCAAATTCTATTAAATTTTCATTTCTTTGTGGCCTATTTCTAGTAAGTTCTTGTGTTAAGGATTGTAAATTACGTTTATCAGAAAAACATTGTATAAGCGCGGCTTTTAAAAGTGCCCAATTATTTAATTCTACCCTATTTCCTACCATAAGCTCAGCTTTTCCTATAAGTTTTCCTTGAATACATTCAAAGATGTGATCATTTAATTCTTGGTCATTATATGCTCTATATGTAGTAATTAAGTTATCGCAAAGATAAATAAATTTATTTAAAGTATTAGTATCTCCATCATAAGGTCTAATATTTGAAATTTTTGACTTAAATAGTTCCCAATTAATGGGACGATTAGCTTGAACAGTTTGGTTAGTTGCCATTTTAATATTTTTATTTTCTTTATTCTTCCTACCTTTAAAGTTAATCTTTAGATTCTTAAGTGATTCTACCAAGGAATCAGCGTCAATCATAAAATGAAAATATCGTCTAATAAACAATGTCTTAACAAGCTATCTTCCGAATTTATGAAAAATAAATAAGGAAGGCAAGAAGGAACTTGGCACTCACCTCGATAGTCTTTGCCAACTACTTCTCCAAATTCGTCCACCCAAATGAAGGACTGCTGTCACTGAAGGGCTGCTTTCCAATGGGGCTGCTTTCCACTAAACGGAATGTTCTTTGGATTTGCACTTAAGGCGTTGAAACACCAAAGTCCCGAAAAAGTCTGCTTTCCGATAGATACGAAATTCACAGTTTCGCGACTCGCACAAATCCTACTGACTGCGCCAAATTTAAATTTCGAAAAATGAAATTTGTTTTTAAAAAACTATTTTTTATTTCTAATCTACAATCTTAATACATCTAAACTTAACAAGACCAAGAATAATAATGAATTTTATAATGCAATTAACAATGAAACAATCCGACAACTTCTGGGGAAACTGCAGAGTAAGCCGCAGGTGTTGGTTGTGATTCTGCCAGGTCCGGACTTTCGTACCATGTAACTCGGTGTATTTTCTATAGATATTTGTGTGTTTGTATTATGTGTGCACTGATATGCTAGATATCCTGTCTGTATGCAAATGTAGCATGACTGTTTTTCCTATGAAAAGTAAATTTGGTAATTGATTTCTTCTTTAAGTGCCATCTCCGCGGCGGAGGTCGGCAACCATCATAGCTATTCGGACTTTTGAGACGGCTGTTCTGAAAAGTTCATTTGATGTACATCTGTACCACTCTCTCAAGTTGCGCAGCCATGACATTCTACGCCTCCCAATGCTTCTCTTTCCTTGGATCTTTCCCTGCATAATTAGTTGGAGCAAGGTGTATTTCTCTCCATGTGTAATATGTCCGAGACATTCCAATTTTCTTGTTTTAATTATATTTAAAGCTTCTATTTCTTTATTTATCCTTCTTAGAACCTCTTTGTTTGTGATGTGTTCTGTCCACGATATTTTCAGAATTCTTCTATACACCTACAGCTCGAATGATTCCAGTTTTTTCATTGATGTCGTATTCAAGGTCCAAGATTACATTCCATAAAATAAAGTCGAAAAAACATAGCACCTCGCCAACCTAACTCTTAGTTCCAATTTTAAATCCCTTGTATATAGCAATCTTCGTATTTTGTTGAAATTTGCTCAAGCCTTTTCTATTCTGATTTTGATCTCCTGAGTGTAATCATTTATGGAGTTAATCATTGTTCCCAGATATGCGTATTTGTTCACTTGTTCGACGTTGGTTCCGTTTATTAGAAGATTCTCGTTATTTCTTTGAGTTTTCGATATTCTCATAAATTTCGTCTTCTTGACATTCATTGTTAGACCATACTCTTTTCCTTACTCCGCTATTCTGGTCACCAGTCTCTGAAGATCTAAAATATTTTCGGCTAAGATCACAGTGTCGTCCGCATATCTAATGTTGTTAATGGGAACTTCATTTACCTTTATTCCAGCTGTTTCACCATCAAGAGCGTTTTTCAGGATTTCTTCGGAGTAGGCATTAAAAAGAATTGGCGGCAATACGCATTCCTGTCTAACTCCACATCTTATTTCAATTTCTTCTGACAGCTGTTCGTTAAAACGTACTTTTTCTCGCTGTTTGTAGAATAAATTTGATATGATCCTGAGGTCGTTTTAGTCAATCTTTTTTGATTTCAGGACATTCATTAATTGTTTATGTCGTACTTTATCGAATGCTGTATTATAGATAAACAATAATTTATATTAATTATAATATTATAATTAATAATAAAGATAAAGATAGACAATAAAACATATGTATATATCT
>NW_027314459.1:0-14778 GCF_040954645.1 Diabrotica undecimpunctata | reverse complement strand
CTTGTTTGTCCTAGTCTATTTTTTATATCTTCCTCCGTTGTTCCTTTGTTTGATATTATGAAACCTAAATACTTATACTTGTCTGTTCCTTTGATTTGTTTACCTTCGTCTATTTCCAGCTGTTTTATTTCTGTATTCTCCGTTGTTAGGTATTCAGTTTTCTTTAGGTTTATTTCCATCCCATTCTTTGTATATTCCTGCTCCAGTTTTCTCATCATAAAACTGAGGTCATCCTCGTCTTGTGCGATCACTATTTGGTCGTCGGCAAAACTTAGCGTATATAGATATTCGTTCCTTACTGGTATACCCATTCCTTCGCACTTTCTTTTCCATGGTTTCAGGGTTTTTTCCAGGAATATTTTGAACAGGGTGGGGGATGTGGAGCAACCCTGTAGTAGTCCCTTTGTCGTCTTAAATGGACTGCATATTCTATTGCCCGTTTTGATAGCTACTTCGTTATTCTTGTAGAGTGCTTTTACCGCGTTTATTAATCTTCGTGGAACTTCGATGTTTTCCATTGCTTCCCATAGCTTGGTTCTAGGTATTGAGTCATATGCCTTCTTAAGATCAACAAAAGCCAGATGGACGGATCTATTTTTGGCCATTCTTTTTTCTATTAGTTGTTCGACCGTGTAAATGTGATCTAAGCATGCTTTCCCCGCTGTGAAACCTGCCTGGTCTTCTCCGATTTTATCTTGTACATATATTTCTAATTTTTCCTTTATGGTCTTTCCATACAGTCTGCCTATAGACGATATAATGCTGATTCCCCGATAGTTTTCGCAGTTTTTTCTATTTCCTTTCTTGTATATTGATGTCATATATGCTTGGGTCCATTCTGCCGGTAAGTCTTCTCCATTCAGTGCTCTCTCAAACATTTTATGTATCATACGGAATAACTTTTCCGATCCGTTTTTTATCAATTCATTTGGTATTCCGCCGGGACCTTCTGCTTTTTTGTTCTTTAGAGTTTTGATCGTTCTTTTTACCTCAGCTAGGCTTAATTCGATTTCGTCATGTGTGTAGATTTCTATTCCGTCTATTTCTGATTGTTTGAATTCGGGGCGGTCTTCGGTTAGCAATTTTTTATAGTATTCTTGCCATTCGTTTTCTTTGATTTGACCGATCTTGATTTTCTCTGTCTTATTTCTTTGGAGCGACTTTAAGATGCGCCATGACTCTGAATTTCTCGTTCCTCCTATGTGCTGTTCTATCTCTGTGCATGTTTTTTCCCATCTTTCATTTTTTTCATTTGCTACTTTTCTTTTCACTTCTTTATTTTTTTTTCTGTATAGTTCCAAGTCCTCATAGTTTTTTGTGTTCAGGTATTTTATATGAAGTTCTTTTTTCTCTTTTATGCATGTTAGTGTGTCTTCGGTTAATTTCGTAGTTTGGTGGGTGTATTTTTGGTCCGCTTCTCCAAGAGCTTCTAGGGCTGCTGTCTTCATGCAGGTTTTTATGTGTTCGTATGTTTGTTCTAATGATTCATACCGAAACTCTTCTAGCTTTTGGTCCAATCTTCGCTTATATAGGTCTTTTATTGAGTCTTCTTCTAATAAATTGATTTTGAATTTCTTTTCTTGTGTTGAGCACGTATTGACAGGTGTAGCCGGAGCCGTAACTTGGTCAGACTCTCCCTGGGTCGGTTTCTGTTGGGTCCATATGAAGGGGAATTCCATCCAAGCGATTACTAGTTTGTGATCTGTGCCGCATTCTGCGCCTCGCTTTACTCTCACGTCTTTTATTTTTATCGAGCTTTCGTGGTTTACTATAACATAATCAATAATAGACCTCAATTTTCTTGTTTCTTGTATCCAAGTGTATTTGTGTATGTCTTTATGTTTGTAGAAGCCGTTTGTGATCTTTAAGTTGTTTATTTCGCATAGCTCAATCAATCTCTCCCCGTTATCGTTCATTATATCTTCTCCAAATCTACCAACTGTTCTGTCGTTTTCTTTTCTTCCTGTTCTTCCATTTAGGTCACCGGCGATAATTATTTCTTGGTTCTTCTTTCTCTTTTCGATTTCTTCTTGCAGTTGTTCTATGAATTGTTCTTTTTCTGCAATTGAGCTGTTTTCTGTTGGACCGTATACTGCTAGTAAGATAATTTGTCTTCCGTATACTTTTAAGTTAAGCTTGGCAATTCTTTCGTTTATTGGTTCCCAGTTTTCGATTGCGTGTTCCCATTTCTTTTTCAGTATAATTGCAATTCCTGCTTTTGCCCTTTCTTTCTTATCTATTCCGCTCCAACAGTGAATGACTTCTCCCATTTTTTCGGTACCGTTTCCTTTCTTTTTCGTCTCAGTCATTATCATTATATCTAGTTTCATTCTTTCGAATTCCGCTATTACCTCTTTGTCTTTTGTTCGCCATCCTTGTACGTTCCATGTGCCGAGTGCGAGTTTTCTCTGGCTTTTCTTTCTTTTTGTTGTTGTTGTTTGGTTGAGTTTTGAAGCTGGGCTTCTTTCACTTAAAGCAAAACTGCCCCCCCCCCGTATCCGATGGGGCTCCCTCCTTCAGAGGTGTGGGTTACCACCCGGGGATTAATCTTTGTTTTTTTCATTTTGCCCTTTGTTTTTCAGCCCTTGAGGTTTTTTCTATGTGCCAGGTTGCTAACGCCTGACGCCAAAACCCCCTTTTGGAGGACCTAGTATTCAGCCGCCCACTCTGGGTCAGACGCTGTTCGTAGCCGTCCACTCTGGGATCAGCCGCTACTATTGATTTTATACAATCCCTAAAATCCAGGGATGCCACTTCCGCCATCCACGCCATACCGAAGATCTTCTTCTCCGCCGTGCCTACCGTTGTGGTCTTCCTTTATGTCATACTAGTTTATTATTCTGTTTTTATTGCTTAGTTACCAATTACGTTATAGTGTACTTTATGCCCGCTCGGGCATAAGGTGTACTTTATGGCCCGCACGGGGCGTAAAGATACAATCAAAAAGATAATAAGATTTCCGTAGCGTAGCAACATAACACTGACGATAGAATGTCTACTAGTAAATATATTGTCAAAATGAAATCGAATTTTCGGATATTTTAGAACATATTTATTTGTAGAATGCATTAACGAACTAGTATGACATAAAAGTTTGTATGCACCGCGGGTATTAATAGATGTATATGCCCTCGGGCGACTTACAAACCCTACTTCCCAGAAATTTTATAGCGATAAATCAGTATCAACAAATCAAAAGACTTTAAACAAGAAAAATATGATTTTTAAAGAAGTGTAGAGGGTCACGTTTATAACCAAATTCAATGTTAAAATATTACCCATATATGTCTAATTCATATTCAAAAATCTCAATTAAACCAGATTTCCGAAATCACATTATGATAAGGTTTTATAGGTCTAAAACATAAACTGGACCAATAAATTCCGTCACAGCAATTAGTGAGTGATTGTTTGTAAACAAAACTAGATTAACTATGTAGAGTAACGGAAATTTTACTAAACATTAATTATTTATAAGGTCGTTAAATTATATAAAAGGTAGAAGACGTGTAATAAAAAACCAAAATAGCCTGTAATAACCGACACTTAAGTCTTATTAACGAGATATAAAAAAGAGTGAGTTCTAATGGAAGCAGCCAGCACCAAATGGAGGAAATGTAAAAACAGCAATATTAGTTAAAGTTAATGCATGTACACAAAACATAATAATAATAATAATAGATATTAATTTTTATTTACTTTTTTAATGTGTATATTCTAATTACGACGTACTTGGTTATCTTGAAATCACCTTATATTTTGCATGTTTTATAAAGAGTTAAAGTAAGTTTATACTGTGCGTTAATTTTTCTATTATATTATTATAGCATACTATTACTATGAAAATATACTATTGACTATGAAAATAGTCAATGCGGCAACGGTGTCATGAAAGAGGAGGTCAAAAAAATTCTATTCCTATATTGTTGTTAATATTTCTATAATGCACAAGAAAAAATCTACAAAATTTAGAAAAAGTCAGGCTAGGGCCTTGTAACCTTGGGCTTAAGGCGGGTTTTTCACCAAACGTACAGTTGAGTTTGAGTTGAATTTCGACTGGTTGACAAGAGAAAGTCAAAGTACAGTTTGGTCTTTAAAAACCAACCACTCTTAGTTGTGTCTGGTCGATACTGAATTTCTTGAAAAACGTGTTTATTTCTGTCATGCATGTGCAGCACCAGATTTCTTCATTTTGTTTTAGTTCTTTCTTACACGTCGATATTGCAAAATGATGTTTTTAATTTTCCTTTCAATTTCTATCCAGTTGGTATCAAACAATTGGGCAATTTCTTTGTAGGGATCAATTTTTTATTCTATTTATATACACTGCGCGTCACGAAAAAGAAGCCTTCTTGTAAGAATTTTTCAATAACTTTAAGTTTATACAATTTATTCTATTGTAACTAAATTCCCACAATGCAGAAACACTTTTAGCATCTTTTAGGCATCGACAGGTCAATTAAGAGTAATAAGTTTGCAGAATTGATACCAGTTTTACGTCTTCGGATCATGCCCGTGTTGTTTGTACCTTATTTTTCTTGGAATATGGCTATTCTGTTTTTCAAAAACCTTTCACTAGTGAACAGTTTTTCAAATAGTAAACTTGTGCAATTTTTAAATTAAAAACTACGGCTGAGAGATTTGTTAGATCTGTTCAAATTGTTACTGTAATTAATAATGGAATGAGTCAAAGAGAAGTGACCAGACAGCTTGGAGCCAGTCGTTAATGGTCCAAAAAATTTACCAACGATTCGTAGAGACTGGATCTCATGAACGACGACCAGGATCAGGCCCGAGAAGAATCACGACGACCAGAGAAGACCGTTCTTTACAACGCACTTCTTTGCAAAATCGGTTCTTTACAGCTAGATCAATCCAAAACCGTTTTAAAAATGCTCACGGGTAGACTTTAAGCACTTCGACCGTGAGAAGAAGGTAGAGGGAATTTGGTCTAAGCGCTCGCTGTCCAGCAACAGGACCTTTGTTAACAGCAGCACATCGACAACGCCGACTACAGTTTGCTAGAGACCACGAGCATTCTACGATAGAAGATTGGAAAAATGTTTTGTTTAGTGATGAGTCCAGGATGGTTCTTTATGGCTCAGATGGTCGCATCAAAACATACAGAAGAGGTGGGGAACGATATGCTACTTGTGTTCGACGAGTACGTGTTGCTTTTGGAGGAGGTTCGGTAATGTTTTGGGCAGGCATTTCATTCGAGGGCCATACTGATCTTGTATTTATTGATAGAGGAGCGTTGAATGCACACCGATATATTACCGAAATTCTAGATGAGCATGTAATGCCTTTTGCTGGGTTTATCGGCGAAAACTTTATTTTTATGCAAGAAAACGCGCGGCCACACGTAGCCGCTGTAGTTGTTGTCCTTTGGGTACCACCACGAACGGACTAAGGCCTAGGCAACCTAGGTACGTGCCTAGGGCCCGTAATTTTAAGACCCGAAAATTAGGATTTTATTTTTATTTATTTAGAAAAACGTAATATTCATAATTATTGCTAAAACGTATTAAAATTATGCCAAATCGTTGCCGGTAAAAGTCGACATGTGCAGCCGAGCGTTCCCGTGCTTATGCATCCACACATGCCAGTGTCGATACGATCGAGCCTCGCGTCTATTGAGCCTGACTATGCACGGGTTTAAAAAGTCAAACATAGCTATTTAATTGATTTGTATTGAAAATTGTGCAATAAAGACTTAAGTACCTAGATTTGATTGCAAACATATATTGTTTTAAATTTATAGTTATTCTTCTTCTTCATATACCATGTCAACTATGAGGTTCTTCTTCGTCCTGGACTGCATTTGCCTGCTATTTTTCCTTGCATGATATTTTGTAGCAACCTATATTTGGGACCTTTCATTACATGTCCGAAATACTCCAGTTTTCTCTGCTTGATGCTTTTTATGATCTTAGTAGTCTTGCTGAGACGTTCTAGTATTGTTTAGTTTCGAATCTTCTCGACCCAGAAAACTTTTAAAATTCTTCTATAGCACCACATTTCGAAAGCCTCAAGGCGATTTAGATCGATTTTATTCACAGTCCAGGACTCGACACCATAAAGTAAGACCGAGAACACGTAGCAGCGAAGTAGGCGGATCCTCAGTGCCAATTTTAGGTCTCTATTACATAACACCTTGGACATCCTTCTAAAAGCCGCTCTAGCCTGCTCTATCCTAGATCTAATTTCGCCGTGACTTTCTGCATTACAATTTAATTGCTGTCCAAGGTAAACGATTGTATCAACTGTAGTTATTAATTTCTGAAATGGCCTGGGTATCATTATGGATATTGAGGGTGCCTTTAGTTGTGCTACTTTTGATCCCATGTGTGATGCTGCGGA
The DNA here is from genome assembly GCF_040954645.1 of Diabrotica undecimpunctata. Lineage (NCBI taxonomy): Eukaryota > Metazoa > Arthropoda > Insecta > Coleoptera > Chrysomelidae > Diabrotica > Diabrotica undecimpunctata. The sequence continues at coordinate 8,415 of NW_027314459.1, read as the reverse complement.
AAGGCATGGGGTTGGCTGCAGCCTGGTCAGGTGGATCCGGGCGCTGCTTTCTCAGAGACAGATAGCTGAGTACTGAGAAAGAGTTTTCTCCCCCTTACTGTGGTGCCTGGTGATTGACAGCCTTCTTTAGCGACTGACCGAACAAGGTGTATATACGCAAGCCTACCCTGATGACGTAGTTATACTGATTGAGGGCCTCTTCCCGGAAATGGTGCACGAGGTCGCCCAGGTGAGCCTCAGGCTCGTTGAGGAATGGTGCCGGGAGCAGGCACTCGTGGTTAATCCTGAGACGACTGCTGTGGTTCTGTTTACTCCGAGAAGGGCCATCGGACCTACCAAACAGCTTACCTTCTATGGTAACACTGTATCGGTTACCAAGTCAGTGAAATACCTAGAAGTGATCCTGGATTCTAAACTTTCATGATACGAACATCTCGACGTCAAGGTGAAGAAGTCCACGGCAGCTTTCTGTGCGTGCAGAAGAGCTTTCTTATGCACTGGACTCTTATGCATTAATCTTTCAGGCCGAGATCTTTGCGATCCTGGTATGTGCTCAGGAGATAATAGGTAGGGCTTGCTTAGGTAAGACCATCTCTATCTGCTCTGACAGTCAAGCAGTGCAAAGGGCTTTGGAAGCGTCTAAAGTCAGCTCTAAGCTGGTGCAAGAGAGCACTTGCTGATGTTGCGTTAATCAATAGTGTTAACTTGGTATGCGTACTGGTAGTCTCAAAGAGCTTCTGTGGAGGTTCCAGGTCTCCTGGTCGAGTTGTGAAGGTCTAAGACAGCTTAAGCTCCACATAGTGGGGCCATCTAAAAGTTTTACAGCCCAACTTCTCCTTCTAGACTGTAGAAGGTGCTCTTTGGTGATCAATATGCTTACCGGCCACTGTAGACTCAGGCGGTACCTTCATCTGCTTGGATCGGCGGATAACCCACGGTGCCGTCTTTGTAATGAGGAGAAGGAAACCTGCTCACATGTCTTCTAGAAATGCCCGGCACTGGACTACCATAGGTGGCAGATCCTGGGTTCGATCTTTATGCAACCGAGCCAAGTGAAGGATTTGGACTTAAAGAGACTTGTGGCTTTTTGTAAGGCCACAAGATTAGTAAAGGATTGGACGTTCAGAACGACAGGAAGGGCTTAAGAACAATTACAAAAATTGCCATTATTTTCACAAATTTCATCTCCAGACACAGACGTGTCCGAAACCATTCTGCAAAAAACCAGCAAATAATCAATCAATTTTGATTGTGAAGATAAAACAAAAGGAGAAAATATAAATTTAAAATCTTGTCACAGTAATGATGAAACTAAAATAAGATTTTTGTAAACTATATTGCATTATGGCCAGAATACTTTTCATAAGCCATACGAGAGTATTATATAAAAAATCCACGAAAATCAATAAATGGATCTTTCCAATCATCTCCTATTCATTTCATGTAGAGTCAAAATAAATCACAATAAAATTAACTATTGACTTCTTCACAACAATTAATAGCGGGAAAAAATTAAAAGAGATTGGTTGGCTTATACTTGTACTGTTCCGTCTGTAAATTATTTTCCAAGCAAACAACGCTAATGACAAAGGGGAAGATTGACATCCATTGAACTGGAAAAACAAATATTAAATAGAAAAATATTGAAGGAAAGTACTTAAACGTGTGGTAGCCAGTAGCGGATCCAAGCGGGGATCACGGGGTCATGGCCCCTCCCAAACAAAAATAAATATCACTCAATAATTAAAAAAAAAAAATAATTTAAAACCTTGATGAATGATTCAAACTCATTTATTCTAGGGGTAAGTGTAGAATTATGCGGAAGCCTTTTTACATTGCTCTTTAAAAAAAAAATCAACAATTCTTAATACAGTAATACCTTGACTAACACTACTCCGACTTCCACGAATTCAGAGTTAGGGATTTTCAAATTTTGTCAATTCGTCATTTGAGTGACAGAGAAATAGTTCGATTATCGATAAGATAGAATTACCGCTCACGCATTATTGCTCATTCAATGTACATGACATGACTTTTCGCAAGAAAATCAGCACATTTTTATTTTGTATTAGGTATTTCTTATCTTCAATTTTGTCTACGAATTGGTTGTTTGTAATTTGAAGATGTATTATATTTGTTGAGACTGTGTGGTACATTTTATAATTTATCTATAATATTAATAAATAGGTATCAAAGTGAATATTGTTGTTGCATTAGCTCTGTCTAATACGTTAGTGAATACAAATAAAATAGTAATCTAGTGATAGCAATCTAACAATACATCGTGAGATAATAATAATCGTGAGAAAAATTTCAATACCGAGTAAAAAAATATTTCACTCACTTGTAGCCTAATATGTCTCATTATAGAAATAACTATTCTTAAATTATATTATGGTTTTGGTCCAATAAATTAATTCAAATAAAATGCTGTTTACACTTCTTCTTAAGGTTCCTTCTTCATTACGGAAGGGTGGCTACAACTACAGCAAATTACTCTCTATCTTGAGCTGGTCTTAGTATCGAATGTGTGTCCATGCCTGTCCAGTCTCTTACATTCTTCAGCCAGGAGCATTTTCTTCTTCCTAGATCTCTTTTTCCTTCTACTTTTCCTTCCATTCTGAGTCGTAGGAAGTTATATATGTCCTAGATAACTCGTTTTTTTGTGTTGTTTACAATATTTAGGAGTTCTCTCTTAGTCCTCATTCTTCTCAGCACCTCGTTGTTGGTCACGGGCTCTGTCCACGAAATCTTCAGCATCCTTCGAAAAACACACATTTCAAAAGTATCTATACGCCTCATACTTGTAATTTCGAGAGTCCATGTTTTCACTCCCTATAGCAATAAGGAATAAATGAATGTTTTCACCAATTAATATCTGATATCCAACGATAAAATAGAGTTTATTAGGAATGTTTAATACATTCATTAATGTTTACACTTACATTGAGTTAGGTATTGCATTTAAATTACTTAACATTAATTTATACTTATTTATCCTTGGTTTTTTTCTTGATTTTGTAGCCATAGGATAGGTGAGTTTAAATTAATTGTCTTTAAAATACCTAGTTTAAATTGACAGTCCTTGGTTTTTCAGTATTTATATTTTAATAAGTATAATTTTCATACTGTCATCAACCAGTATGTGGGTTTAATTTTTTTTTTTTTTGTTTAATTTAAGACCCCTGAATGTTGTACCCTTCTTTGCACCCGTGGGGTATTTGGGTTTTAATAACTTCTCATTGGTTTAGTGTATCGCTTAAAATAATTATTTTACAACAAATCATATCAATCGTAAAGGTGCAACGATCTACAAAACCCGACAAAAATGCTTGATCCGCCACTAGTGGTAGAGTCAACCAAAGTTATTTCTTCATGCTGTTTATCGTTTCTGATGAAAAATAAGAGTTTTTAGTAAAAATAATGGAAAATATATAGGTGCTTTGGAATATTTATAGGAGTTCGGTCCATTTTTGCTGGAACACTTGAAAAAATATGCACTGCAGCAAAAACTGCGGAAGCGGTACTATAAAATATTTTTATCCTCTACAATACATTGATACAGGAACAGTTGGATATCGTAATTTTCGATGTACTGAGAAAACGCGCAAAATGTATTTTGCTAAAGGAATAACTATTCATAACTTTCTTATCATACAGCATTTATTTTTTAAATATAACTTCTGTCTATCAAATAATAAGTGAAATAACTCATAACCGTGATCAGTTGGGTTTTTCGAATCGTTTAGCTATCGCAATGAATGTAAAGAGATTTAGATTAGTTACCAGTACTTTTGTGAAAAATTGTACTAAAATTTTTAACAAAATCACTTATCTCACTGTTGCGGCGAAATGCTGCTGAAAATATATTGCAATAAAAGTAGATATCGCACTGTTAAAACAATATATTTAGAAACAATTTTAAAAATATCTGATGAATAATTTTACTTAAAGCTTCGGTAGAACTCAACCTAATGGGTGTTAAAAACAAGCTCGTATGTCGGTACTAATCTCATACTATATTCGGTCTCTCTCTGTTAGCAGAACAACCTCATACTATTCTTTTCGCCACTAATTATGCGTGCTATATATATATAATATATATATATATATTATATATATATATATATATATATATATATCACTAAACCACTTTCCATCCAAAAACCATCTTCACTACTCTTTCCAAATTGTCCCATCTTGTCGGATCCGTAAAAGACCGAATCCATGCAATGAGTACCATGGTGTCTACGAGATACCTGGTTCCAGTTGCCCACGTACATACATAGAACAGATAAAACTGACGAATCCATATCCGTATTTACAAACATTCTGTATCTGTCAAACATTTCGATACTACTTCAGCCCTAGCCCAATATCATATTCAGACAGGCCACAAAAACAGATTTCGAAAAAGCAAAAACCATCGCTCCCATCCGCTCCTTAAAATCGAGAATCATTCGTGAAGCTATCGAAATTGATAAACGGCCTAACAGCTTAAACACACGCGATGACTCTAAACGACTGCCGGCAACATGGCGACCGCTGAACGGTGTCCAAATAACAAAGCATTAGAAAATACTGATTAAAAAACAAAGCGTTGTCCACGCGGTACTGGTAAACATAGCTTCGGCGGTTAACCAGGCGTGACAATCCTCCATAAGTATTTGGTTCTTTTCGCGGCAGTTTATGTCGAGATGAGTTCGAGTAAAGAGTATTTGTGTGAGGATCTATTAAAAAAAAACCAAAAAACAAAAGAAAATTAGCCAAACTGCAAATAAAAAAGTTGAGGTTGCAGTCTCACTAGTTAGGAGATGATTGTAAGTGTAGAAGATTGAAGTTTTTTGAAAACACTACTTGCTCAAGAGAGGCAAAATATACTTAACGCACTCAACTAAGATCAATAGATGCTCAAAACATTTATTTAGCTGGCTGGATTGCTGTATTGTCAGTTGTAAGACGACGGAAACGACAAATTTACGCTACAGAGTACGAGTAAAGAGGAAAAACATAATAGAAGAAATATCTGTCTGCAGTAGTGCCTTTACTGCAATGCGTGGTGTCACTCGATCCACATTCGAACCTCACTAAAAACTTTCGGAATTGCTCCTGTCGACAAAAGAAGAAACCATTATTCGAAACAACGTCAATTAACTTCTGATTTGAGTACTCAGATTCAGCAACATATTGCTTTATTTTGGGGCAGGTTGAATCATTATAGCATTTACGACTCCAAAAAAGTGTATTTGAGTGAAGAGTTGAATAATATGAAAATATCAAATGTTTAAAGAGAAGTCTCCTGCTGCATCTGTTTCATATGACACCTACCAAAATATTTTTAATAGCAAGTTTATTATTTCATTGGGATACCCTAGGGCAGATACCTGTAGCAAGTTTGATGAGTGTAATGCAAAAATCAAGACTCTTCATTCTACTGACGATGCACCACAATGATAAAAGCTCTATCTATGAAAAATAAATTGCACAAAACTCGTGCCCAAGTTTTTCTATGATAAAAAATGAGCTACCCGAATAAAAGCTAGGAGAACTTTTGAATATGAATCAATTGTCATGGACTAGCAGAAAAACATGTCGCTACCCAACATCAGCACTAACGATGTTTATTGTAGGAGACAACTTACTCTGAGATAGCGCGTATTCACGTACCGTCTTCAGGAAAATCCTGTTTTTTTTAGATCAGGAATATGTGTCAAGGAAAGGATCCAAAGAGGTATCATCGTTTCTGTTCTTCTTTATTTTCAATGAACTACCAACAGAAGTCCGTCATCTTCACATTTTCTGCGACTCAGCTGGAGAACAAAATAAAAATTTCACAGTTGTTCGGCCACTTCATTATATTGTCCACGATATAAAGCGTCTAGATAATATTCAAGTCACATTCCCCATCAGAGGACATTCTTGTCTAAAATGTGATGAAAACATGGGATAAAAAAATTTGAAGACTAGGATGGAATTACCCGTAGATTGGATAAATGTGTTACACGATGCAAGAAAAAAGCCGGAACCGTTTAAAGTTAAAGACGTGGTCCAGAAATTAACGAAACATTTGAGTACTTTTCTGCAAGAAAAATTCATTCGTAAGTGTCCAATAGCTCTGCAGCAAGTAAGAGAACTTCGAGTGATGAAAGAAAAACGCGGATTGGTTTTTTATCAAACCACTTATAATGGCATTTGGGAAAGTAAGCAAATAACAAGTAGATCTTGAAAGCCATTAAACTATATCTTGCTTTTCTACACGACCAACCTGCTTCAGTATGTTATGATGGATTCACCAACAAAAGCGTTAAACTCTTTTTGGCTTCCGAAGGACTTCCCACTAAGACTGAAGATCTACCAAAATTTCTTCTAGAATTCAACGATACCTATGGAATTGGTCCAACTGATCTGGAAGCTGATCTTGCTTCTTTTAGGTCGGAAAAGAATTATTCACCTACAAAAATCAAGGGAAAGTCACCGAAACTACTATTCCGTTGACTCTCCAAAACGAAATTTTTAAATAATAGGACGTGTTCTGTGGGACTAGAAACCTCAAATTATCATAGTGATGACAACTTTAGCATGGTTCTGATTAATATTCGTTCTATAAGATATAAAGCAGATGAATTATTGTTTCTAAAGGAATTAGGATTTCCCCCGATAGTTGCGATCGTCCCAGTTCAGCTGATGGTGGCAACCTAATTCTTTCTACAAATAATGATTTCTCTCCTATAATAAAAGATGACTTTTTGTTAAATGAATCCTTTTTAAGTTCTTATTGGTTTATAACAAGAATCTTAATCTATACAATCTTTGCATTTATAGATCACCTGATTCTTCCATGGAACCATTTTTTCAGAACCCGTTAAAATTGTTAGACGACTTGCCCAATAAAAGCAAAAAGATTCTATACGGTGACTTGAATATTAAATACGCTGTTGCTTATTCTACCCAATTATTCTTGGTCAATATATTTGAATCGTATGGTTTCACAATGCACGTTAATTCTCCTACAAGAATTACTAAAACAATATCTACCAACATTTCTCACCCCTTGATGTACGTTCTACAATTATTATTGCAGGACTTTCTGACCATGAAGCTGTATATACCAAGTTTAACACTCTTAACAAACAATCCTCGAAAACCCAACGTTTAGGTAGGATTTTTTCCGCTCAGAACTTTCGTAAATTCCAAAATTTGTACTTGACTTTTGGGTGGCACTTTCCCTCTGTGGGCGTGGACTATAATCTCGTCTGGGACGTCTGGGAAGCTCTAAAAATGTTGTAAGGAAAACTTGGTCCATAATAAAGGATTTTCGAAATAAAACTAACATAGCTCAAAAATGTCTCTTCCAAACCCTGAAAATCTAAATGAATACTTCGTTAATGTGAGTAAAAATATAACATTAGCTATTTTGCCACAACAAGATCCTATTTCCTATCTCCCCAATTAAAAAAAGGTCTCGAATTCGTTCTTTATAAGACCAGTTGATAAAACTGAACCGATCCAAACAATCAGTAGTATCAAAAGCAACTATTTCTGTAGTACTGATGGAATATCCATAAAAAATTTCTTAAATCTCCCAAATAATGTGTTGGAAATCCTGGTCTCACTAATTAACGATTTCTTTGACAAAGGTATATTTCCAGAGGGCCTAAATACAGCGATTATTATTCCACTTCATAAGGGTGGTGAAAAATCTAATGTCTGAAACTATAGACCTATTGCCTTACTACCGGTCCTATCCAAAATTATTGAGAGACTTATAAAAGCCCGACTTATATCCTTTCTCGTTGAAAACAACATTTTATAACAAAGTCAGTTTGGCTTTTTATCTAATAAATGTACCAGCGATGCTATGTTTTCTGAATTGGTTCCAATCTTACTTGAGAAATAGGAAACAACTAGTTAGAGCAAATGATACTAACTCTAGTCACAAAAGCATTGTATGTGTAGTACCACAAGGTTCAGTATGGGTCCTCTATTTGTTCTTATCTTTATAAATGACATCACTAACTTAAAAATCGATGAAAAGAATTTTCTTTTTGCTGATGATACCAGTATTACCTGGAGGAACTCTAATATTGCAACTCTCCATGCAATTATAACTTCTGATCTACTTAAAATAAAAACCTGGTCCGACTCTAATTTACTCTTTTAACGTGGATAATACAGTAGCATTATCCTATAAAGGAGCTCTTCAACCCTTGCTTCTTAATAACAGCCAGATTAGTATCGTTGATTAAACTATAGTCGTGAAGAAACTAGCCTCAGCGTGCTATGCAAAGATCTGTTTCGAAAAAAATCAATTTAGCATCTTCCAAAATAACATACTTTTCTTTGTACGAGTCTCATCTTCGATATCGCCTTCCTTTTTGAGGTTCTAGTACAGCTGCCCAACTCTGAGATAGCGCG
>NW_027314458.1:0-14787 GCF_040954645.1 Diabrotica undecimpunctata | reverse complement strand
ACGCGCTATCTCAGAGTAGTACTTATGTGAGTGTTTCGTGAACCTAGCACTAACTGATATAGACGAGGGAATGTTAATAAATAGAGGCCAACTGAACAAGGTAAGCTAATGGCACTGCCATTTTTGCAGACAGTCTGGAAAGTCTGCAGACAATTGTCTTAAGGGTAGCAGAAGTAAGTAGCATGTTTGGGCTTGATTTTAATAAAAAAAAAATCTGGCAAATGTATGTATCTTTTCTATGACGATCGTAACATAAACGCTTATGAATTACTTTAAATGTTCGAATCCTAGTCATAAAATGGTACATATTGCCCATCCTGTTGTAAGAAAATGAGATCTTAGAATTTAAAGAAGATGTCTGAATCGCATAGAAGCTTTTGTAGTGTCATGTTACAAATGAAGATGTCTCAAGGACAGCTCATATCCAAATAGAACTACTAATAGATCTTGTTAAATAGCGAAAGGTTTCATGCTTGGGCCATATTTCAAGACATGACAAATATAGGCTATTAAATATCATCTTAATGGGGGAAAATTGAAGGTAAACTCGGACCTGGTCCCAAGCAATATTTATGATTCATAAATATAAGAAACTGGTATGGTATGCCTGATATTAACACAACAATCAGATGAGTGAAAGGGAGATTCCTATGTATTCATCTATTCGTCCACCAGCACTAGCGAGAACGCCTACACGTTTCATAGCGTACATTACCACAAGACAAAGATCTCTATGTACCTACTTGTATACTCATTCGTGTTCGATTTTTTGTTCACTATTTCCAAAACGTTTGCGTGTAATGCTATTCATTTCAAACGACTGCGTCATATCGAATGAGTACTGATCCGACAGAGATGAGAACTTTCGAATACGCGGTTCATCAAAATAAAAGTATTATAATGCTTGTATAAATTGATCTTTGGAAAGTTATTATTAAACTAACTAAACCCACGACCGTATTCCATATTTGACTTCTCTATTTTTGGAAGCTTACACTAACGAGTTTTTAATAAAATTTAATATAAATTTCCTTTTAAGGAGGATTTGTGATAGTTTGCGGAGGATTTGGTCGTTTGCATTTATTTCAATCGCCGCATTATGAAAGTATCAAAAGTAAAATTTTGGAATCTGCAACCGCCAATTTAGGAATTAATATCAAGGTGTTAAGTAAGCCAATATCTTTAGAGGATTTTCAAGTTCAACGATTTGGAAAGTACAGGTAAGATTTTAGATTAAGCTTATAACATTAATATTTTTTATTAAATATACACAGTTTGCGACAGTAGATTGATTTCCAACATGCATTTCTGAGTATTTTAGTAACAGTATTTGAAAAAACAAAAATGAATTATTTGTGTGAATTAAATATTTTAGAATAATTCTTCTTCTTATGGTGCCGTGCACCTCTAGTGCGTTGGCGAATTATCTTAAGGTCAGACGTCTGTCTTTTGCGGCATGTAAAAGTTCGCCAGTGTTAGTTACGCCTGTCCAGTTCTTTATATTTCGCAGCCACGACATTTGTTTGCGACCTACTCCTCTCTTGCCCTCAATCTTTCCTTGGATAATTAGTTGAGGGATTGCGTATTTTTCCCCTCTCAGGATGTGGCTCAGGTATCCAATCTTTCATGCCTTGATCAAGCTGAGCAATTCTCTCTCAGTATTTGCTCTTCTTAGGACTTCCTCGTTTCTCACCCTATCTGTCCATGGTATGCGGAACATTCTTCGCAAGGTCCACATTTCGAAGGCTTCCAACTTGTTAATGGAAGATATTTTCAACGTCCATGTCTCCATGCCGTATAACAATATGGACCATACATAACACTTAACCATTCTGTAACGGAGATTGAAGGAAAGATTGCGGTTACAAAGTAGCGGTTTAAATTTAAGAAAAGCTTGTCTTGCTTGTTCGGTACGGCATTTTATTTCTTGTTGAGGATCCCATTGGTCATTCACCATCATTCCCAAGTATTTGAATGTTTTCACTTGCTCGATTGGAGCATTATCTACGTGCAGTTGTACTCTGAAAAATGCGCCCTTTCTTATTGTCATGCATTTTGTTTTTCCAGCATTTATCTTCAGGCCATATGTTTTTCCTGTGGTGTTTATTTTATTTAGTATCAACTGCATATCATGTTCGTTATCTGTGATTATTGCGGTGTCGTCAGCGTAACAAATGTTATTTATCGGGTACCCGTTGACCTTTATACCACAATCAGTGCCTTCAAGTGCCTCTGCAAAAACATTCTCCACATAGAGGTTGAACAGCATAGGAGACAAAATACACCCCTGTCGCACCCCTCGTAAAATTTCGAATTTTTCTGTGTTTGTTGATTTGTTCAGCCTCACACGTGCCTTTTGATTCCAATAGAGATTCTGGATAACTCTTATATCTTTCTCATCAATATCAGCATTGTGTAGCATTTTTATTATTTCATCGTGTTTTACGGTGTCAAAAGCTTTTTCGTAGTCGAGGAATGTGATGACTATATCTTTTCGTTGGTCCATACAGTTTTGTACCAGGGTATTCAAGCAGAATAATGCTTCGCGCGTCCCGAGTCCCTTCTTGAAACCAAATTGTGTCTCGCCGCTCAGCTCTTCTAGTTTTCTGAACTTCTTGTGTGGAGTATGTGAAGAAATATTTTAAGTAAATGACTCATCAAGCTAATCAGTCTGTGGTCCTTGCACCTTGTCGCTCTTTGTGATTTAGGGATCATTATGAAGGTTGAACAAAGCCAATCCGTTGGAATGTGGCCGGTGTCATATATGGCATTGAAGATTGTTACCAGAGTGTCGATGTTGTCATCATCCAACAGTTTTAGGGCTTCCGTAGTAATGCCATCCGGTCCAGGGGCCTTGCCCAGTTTTGCTATTTTTATAGCGTACTCCACCTCGGCGCGAATAATCGGAGGACCGGACAAAGTTTCTGTAGATAGGTTAGTAGTTGGCAGATTCGGTCTGTTGTCTGCAAAGAGGGACGAAGCATAATCTGTCCAGATTTTAGCTAGTTCTTCCTGGGTATGTACGTAGTCGCCTTGATCATTTTTCAGGTTTGTCTCGTGGTGTTTCTTGTATATATTCGAAATTTCTTTAACCTTTTTGTGTAGTCCAAAGCTGTCCCCCTTTTCTTGTAGTGATTCTAATTCTTCACAACGCTCTTTCATCCAGATTTCCTTTGCGGTTTTAATTTTTGCTCTTATCGTACGTTGAGTTTCATTGTATTTACGTTGGTTCTGATGTATTTTGTACTGTCGGCGCTGCTCCATTAGCTCAAGTATCTCTTCCGTTAAATATTTAGAATAATAACAAAGTTAAATAATTTTGAGGATGTAGGAAATGGACTTATTGAATAACGAGAACTAACATTTGTGATCAGCTCGGGTTTCTCAAGACATTTATTTTGATCTAAACACAAAAAATATGAAAATCATTTCGTTATTTCAAATTGATGTAAGTTCTACGTGTATATGTTCGGCTTTCGTAGACCTTAGAAGGTTATTGTGACGATATTTGATCCGTGAATAATAAATCGACGATTGGGGGAATTAATTAGAAGTCACATTCATTTCTCAGCGCGAAATGAATGTATACGGAAGGACGTATCCGATTCAACACATCAGATGGTAAAGGAAAATCGGTGGCTATATTTAACACATGCAGTCACTGAGGCAGGACGGAGAATTATCGACTTATGCTACTAATGGATTTCTGCTTGGTCTTTTATACAGCCAGTGACGGTATAAAAACATGTTCTGTTGAATACATAAGTGTATTCTTGACGATAAGAGTATATTATCGTCACACACTATAATACATTTCATTTTCAGTTCATACTTATTTACTCATTTTCAGTTTTAATATAATTTTAATCTTGTATGACTCTCCATATAGATTTTTGTTTATTTGAAACAACACTGGAAGTCTTTCTTACTCAGCTTTTTTAAGAGGCGTCACTTTCTCTTTCAAAGCTTTTACGGACAGAAATCTTGTTCATTTAAAGTAGATTTGCGTCAGAAACAGTTAGAAGTCTCACTGCGCAATATCCGGCGAATAAGGCGGACAGTTTTACTCTGGGATTGGCAACCTCTTGACAAGACAATGCGAATGAGCAGGCAGATTGTCTTGTAAATAATCCATAAATTTCCTTCCACAGTTCGAGTCTTTTTCCTTATTCTCTCTTAAAAACAGCACTTAAACGGTATTTGCCTGCCATAAAGAGTTCCAAGATTTAGTCTACTTAAAATTTCTTTATTGTAATCTGCAACTAGAATTCCCAATATGTATGCGGACTACCTAAGAAAGTTATTCCAGACTTTTTCTATAGAATTGTGTTGCTCATAGAGAGGACTCCAAATTATGATAACTTGTCATACCTCTTTAGAAACGTTTTTCTCGTTTTTTTCATGTCCAAGTTATCATCTCTCAGAACATCTATCGGTTGGTTGAGTATTGTCAAAGAATATTCTGTCGTTGTTGTTTTTTTCATTGCTGGATGAACCGGCATTTTACTTTTGCTTAGGCGCCAATTTGTGACGGGTAGCTCTATCAGAGACCAAAAACATATTCAAATAAATAAATAAACAAAACTTCTATACATAAAAATAAAAAGATGAATCCTCGTAAATAAAATCGACGGGCTGAGGTCCGACGTCGATGCCGGTGAATGGAAAACAAGCGGTGAATAGATGGGTAAAATAAAGGACGATCTTCAGTCAATACCCAAAGACCATGGAAACGGCTGATGAATACTCAACCGAGAGGTGTGATGGAAGGGATCGATCAATACTCGACCCAAGCGATGAACGGAAGCTGTCGATCAATACTCGATCGCGGGTATGGGAGAAAGGAAGGTGGCCTCAGATCAGTACTCAGAGACCCGGAGATAGAAGCTCTTACCAGATCAATACTCCAGATCGAACTTGATTCTCTGTCGTTGTTCACGGCGTTTTATACTGGTAGGTTGTTTGTGGAAGTGCGGGCATACAGAGAGAGGTCCAGTCGCCTGCAAGCGTTGACCGTATCTTCGTTACAACTTATTGTTTCGTTTATACGATTAATGTTACTCTAAATGTCTCGTTTTAATGATTATGCTTTTGTTTTAGTGATGACGAGTACATTACTGCTGTATCAGAATTCTCCGTGTACAAAATTCAAAAAGCTAGACATAATGAACCTGTTCGAAGAACGCTGTGTCTCTCGGAGCACTGTATATTAGAAAGAGATCCACAAACCTACAGTATTTGTACTCTACAACCATTAAATAATATATTTGCTCTCGTAAGAGATAACAGCAATCTGCAACTGTTTTCTATTGAGTATTTAAATGGGCAGACTAGAACATATACTACAACGGATAGGTAAGTTTATTGATCTGACTATATCATTTATATGACACGCTATATACATTATATGTGCTACATATACGTCTCATATCCTTTGATTTCATGTGTCATGTGCTAGGATTCGGCTAGTTTTTTATTTTGTGCTCAGTCAGAGGTCTTCTTCAGGTCAATAAAGCAAATTTACCTTATAGCGTATCTATTATCATTCATAGTATCATATGATATCTCGTATGTTGCTATATGTTCATTAATAACAAAGATACATCATTAATATATTCTTTATATCCTTCCCTTCACTTTTCGTCTCTTCTAACATTTCAAATATAAATTGATCACACTGTATATAAATCTGAATATAATCACTCATCACATCACAACTGATTTACAGAGTAGAGTCGATCGTTAAGTTAATAGAGAAGCAAGTAGCACTGCTATGGTGGTTTAGCTTGCTTTACAGAGAGAAGAGAATATTAATTTTTATATTAAACATTTTAGAGATTCACTATTAGCATCATTGTTAGATGGCGTAAGAGCTGCAGGTAATAAAGATGTGCACGTAACGATGGTTGCCACCGATAGGGGATTGAGGTTAAGTCCTCTGAGCATACCTGTAGATGAAGAAGCAGAAAGTTTACACCTGAAACTACTTATGAATCCACCACCTTCCAAACCTTTTTCTCAATGTTTGAGGAGGTTCAATAGCAATATTCCTTACAGCGGGCTTCTATACAGCATAACACAAGAGGTAAGAGGATATCATAAAGTTTTTGAAACATAGGGTTAGGTAATTTGCCAATAAATTGAAACACTGGTTACATAATTTGGCTAAATACAAATTCTATCATTATCATACAGTTTCTGTTTGCGTCCTCTGTCACACATAGGTCTCCCCAAGATTTTTCCATTTATTCCCACTTGTGTGTATTGTGTACAATCTCCCGTCTTCGATTGGGATGCCCATATTGCAGCACTTATTTCTTCACACTAAGAGTGCATCATTCAGATATATTTTAACGAGTGTAGATGTTGTGCATCAGCCTTACTTTAGATGCTTACTCATATTTGTTTGTTTTATTTGTTAATTTATGACAATTACTTCATGATTCTCCAATTCAGTTGGCTGGTAACTTTTGTTAAACCCAGACGTGGTCTCCATTTCGAGTAAGAGTCAGTATATTCCTTTCGACTAAATCTTAAATCATCGTCTCTCACTTCGAGTAAGGGTCAGAATGTTCCTTTCGGTTAAATCTTAAAGAATCGTCATTATGTCGTTTTATTTTTAATTTTTATAACATTTAAAATGTAAATCAGAGGTTTTTATACCGTTTTAGAAGCGACTCAAGCAAGTAATCATACTTTTTTTTTATATTAATAGTAAAAGTTTACCCCTTTTTATTCATTATTATAATGTGGGATTACTTACTTTCAGGTACCACTGATGATAGTCTGATAGGACCGAAATTTTTTTGGAAATTGTAATTTTTGTGGATATTTTCATAGTTTTATTAATTTTAAATTACACTGTACTGATTAAAGTAAAAGTTTTTTACTTCATTCTAAGTTTTTTTCTTATTTTTCTTCTAGGGTATATTTTCAGAAAATAAAGAAAAACTTATCACAGGCGTACTGCAATCGTTAGTATCAAAAGAAGGTGACCAAAAAACTATTAGCTTAGTCGAATTGGAAGCTCAATTCCAAGGACTGAGACGTCTAGTAGCCAGTAAAGTAGGATATGCATCATTTACCAAATTACCTGGGTAAGCAAATTACCAAACACATTTTTATATAACCAAAAGTTGTTTTAAACTATTTTCTTACAGTTTTAGGGAAGCCATAGGACACAAAGTTATTGCAGCATTGAAAAGAGATGATTATGCCGTGACTCAAGCTGCTATAGATGTCATTTGCGCATTGATGCATCCTATGCATGACGATTACGATCTGAGACAGGAACAACTCAACAAGTCGTCGTTGTTACAAACAAAGCCGTTCCTAGACAGTCTTTTGAACATGTGGACTCAACATATTGTAAGTGTCTACGGTTTATTTATAGTTAACAAAAACAAAATTAAACTAATATCGTTTTTATTACTTGGTAAAAAAATTCTACTGATAATTTAATTTTATCAGACTCATTCATATTGACAATTTAGATATATATATATATATATATATATATATATATATATATATATATATATATATACATATATATATATATATATATATATATATATATATATATACATATATATATATATATATATATATATATATATATATATATATATATATATATATATATATATATATATATATATATATATACATTATACATTTTAAAGTAGATGACTTTTAAATGATATTGCCAATATTTTGGAGTTGCGTTTCTGAGACGACTTAATTTGAAAATTAAAAAGAAAGAGTAAACTGGGCAACCAAGCAAATCTAACAGAGTATAAAATGCAATAGAGGAGGAATTAAATAGAGATGAAAATCTACTAGATGAGGAAAGGCGATGGCAACATATCAAGAACAGTATACTAAAAGCGGTACAGCAGGTTATAGAAGAACAAGAGAAACATCGAAATGCAGGGGGGTTTGAGGTCTAATGTAGACTGATTATAAGGCAAAAGGACGATACGAGGTTAAAATATTTACAACTAGGAACAAGAAGTAACAAGAAAGAGTACAACATGAAAAGAAGAGGTGCAACAAAAGTGTACAGAAGAAAGAACCGCGAGAAGTACGATTAAAAAAAAGAGACTAGAAATTAAAAAAAAACAATAAAAAAAAATTCTATAGAGATTCAAGACAACTAACAAAAGATTTTAAACCTAGAGAAAGTTTTTGTAGAGATAAAGAAGTAAATATCCTGATTGATGATGAAAGCATTCTAAGCATCTAGGAAAATTATTTCCATGAGCTACTAAATCATGATAATGCAGAGGAGAAAATGCACCTGCAATTATATCAGCTGAGAGAGAAATTCATGGACCTTCCGAAAATGAAATTGTAAGTATAAGTTCTTAAAAACTAATAAGGTACTTGGTACTGATACAATAACAGCTGAATTATTAAAAAATGGAGGACCAGCACTATGGAAACAAATACATGGTTTAATCATCCAAAATATGGGATGATGAAGCAATCACTGAAGAATGGAAATGGGGCCTGATACTCCCCATTTACAAGAAAGAATACCGATGTGGATTTTGGTCAAACCGATCTACTAGTGATGCTAGTGAGACATGCTACGGCAACTGTTATATAAAAGAACCACAACATCGACATAAAAAGTTTATTTCAAAAAGCCTTTGCCACTATAAACAGGAAAAAACTATCTGAAAGCCTAATGCTTATGGGTAGCTTCTAAAATGCTAGGAAAGAATTTGAAGATGTAAAATTGTTACAAAATACTAATAAGATTCATTGTGACTTATGGTTGATGCATGTACCCTGATGAACCAAAATTAAGATACTCTGAAAAGTTTTGAAAGGAAAGAGCTCAGGAAACTGTTTGGGCATGTCAAGGAGCAGAATAGGGGCTAGAGAATCCGCATGACCTTTGATCTCGACTAGTAAACATGCCAATGCAGTAAAGTTTGTTAAATATCATAGAATTTGTTGGCTTGGCCACTTGCTTCGAAGTAACAATGAAAGAAATACAAAAAAATCACGGAATGGAGACCAACCCAAAATAGACCACGAGGCCGCCCTAAAAAGAGTTTGCTAGAGAGTGTAGCGAGTGATATAAGGATTCACAGATGGTTGTAGCGCTAAGGGAGGAAGAAGAAGAACTGAGGAGTTCTTTATTGATTTAAATCTATTATTATATGAAATATCACCAAGAAGAACGAGCTAACCATCATCATGGGTGATTTCAATGCCAAAGTTGGCAAAAGCAGTGTAGAAGACATCGTCGGACAACACGGCTTAGGCGAGAAAAACGAAAGAGGAGACCGACTCATACAATTTTGCCGGGAAGAAGATTTTACCATTGCTAACACGTGGTTTAAACTTCCCCCGAGACGACTTTATACGTGGAAGTCACCTGCAGATACAGCCAGCAATATCATCAGAAACTAGATAGACTTTATTCTCATTAACAAAAGATTCAAGAACAGACTCTGAGATAGCGCGTCCCAGGAGCAGACGTCTCATCGGACCACAACCCATTAGTGGGCCAGATAGAACTCAAACTAAAGAAACTCATCAAAAATAAACCTAAACAGAACCTGGATTATGACACTCTAAAAGACCCCGTAGTTCGTCAGAATGTGAGAGATACAATGAGACAAAAACTAGAAACGGCTCAACAACAAGAACAGAGTGTAGAACAAAAATGGAGTTATATCAAAGACGTCATGCTGAATGCGGGAAAAGAACATCTGGGAAAGAAAAAAAGAGTAAAAAATAAAGAATGGATGACTGATGACATTCTGCAGATGATGGAACAAAGAAGATTACTGAAAAACAGGGACACGAAGAAATACCAAGAAACCAACCAGACAATTAAAAAAGAAATACGAAGAGCCAAGGAGACATGGATGCAAGAAAAATGTAAACTAATCGAGGAGCTCCAAGAGAAACACGATCATATAAATATCCACCTAAGGATTCGTGAAGCCACTGGTCAATACAAGAGGAGAAACACACACCTCCTCATAAATAAAGACGGTAATCTGGCGACGACAGTGAATGAGAAGTTGGTTACCTGGAAAATATATATCGAAGAACTTTTCTGGGACGACCGCGGCAACCTTCCGGAAATAAATTGCATGACAGGGCCGTCAATTCTAGAAAGCGAGGTAAAGGCTGCTTTAAAACAGTCTAAGAATGGTAAGGCTACAGGTCCGGACGAAATACCCGTTGAACTTATTAAGGTGATGAGTGAAGTGAGCACGAAGGAGTTAACTGAACTGTTCAACGCCATATACGATTCAGGTAATATCCCAGAGGAATGGCTATTGTCAACATTTGTAACGCTACCAAAAAAACGATCTGCGAAAACGTGCGAAGATTTCCGAACTATCAGTCTTATGAGTCATGCACTTAAAATTTTTCTTAAAATCATACATGCCAGAATTTACAAGAAATGCGAAGAAAATGTCGGTGAAATGCAATTCGGATTCCGCAATTCTATGGGTACACGTGAAGCACTTTTCACCTTACAAGTCCTACTTCAGAGATGCCGCGATGTCAGTTGTGATGTCTATATTTGTTTTATTGACTTCGCCAAGGCATTTGACCGTTGTCAGCACCAGAAGATGGTCACCGCACTACAAAGAGTAGGATTGGATGAGAAGGACATTCGGATCATCATGAATTTATACTGGAACCAGCGTGCTCAAGTCAAGGTCGAAGACCAGCTGACCGACCAAGTGAAGATCATGCGAGGAGTAAGGCAAGGATGTGTGCTATCGCCGACTCTTTTTAATATATACTCTGAGGAGATTTTTAATGAAGCCCTCACAAACCTAGACATGGGAATCCGAGTGAACGGTGAATACATCAATAATATCCGCTACGCCGATGACAGTGTTACTAGCAACCAGCCTAAACGATCTGCAGGCCTTACTAGACCGAGTGCGAACTGTGAGCGTAACATACGGACTGAACCTTAATATTAAGAAAACTAAATTCATGGTTGTCAGCCGTACAAATTTAGATCCCGGGGCACTAATGGCAGGTAGCGAAGAGATCCAGAGAGTCGACAGATTCACTTACCTCGGAACTACCCTCAACGTACAATGGGACTACGCTCAAGAGATTAGATCCAGAATTGAAATGGCACGGTCTACTTTTATTAAGTTGAGATCCTTTCTGTGCTGCAGTGATCTCAGTTTGGGAACCAAGATGCGGATAGTGAGGTGCTACGTTCTTCCAGTGTTACTATATGGAGTTGAAGCCTGGACACTGACGCAAGCCACTGAAAAACGAATCGAAGCCTTCGAGATATGGATATACAGAAGGATACTAAAAATATCTTATGTGGACCATGTCACCAACGTTGAGGTCCTACAGCGCATGACAAAAGAAAAAGAAGTGCTTAATTTTAATTAAACAACGTAAGCTTGAGTACCTCGGCCACGTGATGCGGAACGAAGAAAAAATATCGAATTCTTCAACTTGTTATGCAGGGTAAAGTATTTGGCAGAAGAGGACCGGGACGCCGTCGTATCTCGTGGTTGAAAAATCTCCGACAATGGTTTGGGATGACCTCAGCGGAGCTGTTTCGCAGAGCAGTCAACAAAACCATGATAGCCTTGATGATCGCCAACATCCGGACCGGATAAGGCACTGAAGAAGAAGAATTATATGAAATACAGACATACCGATGCTATGTTTAAAATATTTTCACTCTAGTATCCACTTGTTATCATCATCATCAACAGATATTCCATA
The DNA here is from genome assembly GCF_040954645.1 of Diabrotica undecimpunctata. Classification (NCBI taxonomy): domain Eukaryota; kingdom Metazoa; phylum Arthropoda; class Insecta; order Coleoptera; family Chrysomelidae; genus Diabrotica; species Diabrotica undecimpunctata. The sequence continues at coordinate 3,039 of NW_027314458.1, read as the reverse complement.
GCTGTTCCAATGATGTCTACTTTAGCATTTATCAGTCATTGTTTGTAAATAATACATTTTTTATTTAATTTCTCGTTTTTCATTATTTCTAATTAAGACAAATTGGTTATTAACAGTAATAGTAGTCTTTAATAGCAAAATCAAAAAATAGCATCTGAAAACACCATTGTGTATTATGTGTTAAACTAATGAACTTATTTTCATTTTAGGCAGTTGGTACTGGTGCCTTGATCGTATCGGCCATGTTGGATTTTTTAACGTTCGCCTTGTGTGTTCCATACAGCGAAACGACGGACGGAAAACACTTCGACACTCTTTTGGAAATGGTTTCCGAAAGAGGACGGATGTTGTTTCGTTTGTTTCAGGTAAATATTTTTGTTTTCTTTGTCTTATTAAGACCTATTTTCAACTACCATTGTTATCTATACCCGTGAATATAGAGTAAGTGTACACAAATCGGATTCGAGAAGCAATAATGGAAATAACAGCGTTAATCAGGTTGATATTTCTACTAGATATGGTAAACTAGCTTAAGTCTTAGCATCGATGTTAATAGTAAAAATCACATAGTCCTGTATAATCTTAGATCAAAATAGAATTTCAACGCAAAATCCTCGATATGTGTTAAATCTACAATGCCAAAAATCCATTAATCACAAAAAGGATGTGGACAATTTAAGCTCCATTTACACGTTTCTCCTAAAACAAAATATTTCTGGAATCAAAAAATTGTCAGCCATGTGTCTGAGTGATATAGTTTAGATTTTTCAACTGAATGAAACTAAAAAAAAAACGAGTGTGGCAGTCCAGTGGGACTGCCGGTAGAAGTTATACTTCTATACACGCGTTCGCCGTTAAAAATTTATATAGGAGTCAATCTGCACAATCATTACATATGTAATGCTATAGGTAAGAGAAAGCAGAAAGAGAAAAATAATTAGTTATATAGGTATATGGTGCATCGTTTGCTGTATATAAACATTTGACCCTGTAATAGGAGTATAGTAAATGAAGGATTGTATCAATATTTTAATGAAAAGATATATTTTTATTTTTATATATGTATAAAAGGAGTTGAATTCAAAAAAAAATTTACACATACTCTGCAGTAAAATTCATTGTTTATTTTGTTATTAATATAAAAATTACAATACAATAAATACACTGCAACATAATTCAATATAATAATACAATATAAATTAAAATGTAATATTCATAGGTATTTAAAACTGCCAATATACATAACTTACTTTACGAAGATAAAAATAAAAAACCAACAACTCGGATTATGTTGTAAATTTTCATTTTATTTTAAAATTTATGTTTTTTGCGTATATTACATATATTTAATAAGATTAACGTGAGGTTTTTAAATATTTCAAAAATAAAAAAGAAAATTCATAATTGGGATTCGAACTCATAACCACCAGCGTATGAACCAAACACGTAAAGGATTTTCAATTAGACATGACATTACCGGATTTCAAAATTGACAGTTCTCGGTAAAACAGTGATTATTTTGAAATACAAAAGCCTAAAATAATTATAAACGTTTAATTTTAAATAATACAAAACATATCACATAAATAATAATATTAATACGTATTATATTATATATAATATTATATATATTTATATATACAGTATACTCCCTCTATAACGAACACGGTTATTACGAGGTTTCGCTTATAACGAGACACATTAGATGTCCCGTGAAATTTCTATTGAACTTTAACCGTCTATAGAATCTTATAATAAGATTCAAAAACGTGTTTTTTACATTTTTGGTCGGGTCGTGGCTATAAATAAATACCTTTTCAAACAGCCCCTCAATAAACCTTAACTGCAGCCCGCAATAAACTTCTTTACAATGAATAAATACAACTGTTTCACATCTTTAGAAAATATGATAGAATGATACTGGACCATTTAAAGCAGTTAAAAATGACAGAGTTCTTAAAATTGCAGAAGCAATAGTTTATGTTATCCTTGAAAATACGCTTTATACATTATGTAGTTGGAAACAAATATAAGTACAGATTTTTTGTTTTAACGTATATCATTGATAATAAAAGTAAACAACTCTTTTATGTTTTAATATATTTCATTGACAATAAAAGTAAATAACTTTTTATCAAAAACGCCATTCAAACAAACAATTTATTAGCATCTTATATTGCTCCGAATGGCTTCACTATAGGAAGTTAATGGTTCAGAAAACTACAGATTCATATGTATGCACAGTATTATTATTGTCTGATATAACGAGATCGGCTTATAACGAGGTAATTAGTCTGTCATTTTAGTTCTCGTTATAGAGGGAGTCTACTGTATATACAATATTATAATATAATATATATATAATATTAAATATATATACAAAAGGAACATTTTATTCTCGAGAGAGGAAGAGAGAGAAAATATATCTTCTGTCTCTCTCTTACTCATTATCTTACATATGTAATGGTTTCACAGATTCACTCTCATGCAAATTTCCAACGCCGACCGTGCGTATAGAAGTATAACATTAAAAAAAATCCGTTCTTCAATCGGACATATACCACAAACCACAACAGATAAGTTTTTCAAAATACGTCAGCTTTTAGAAGTTAAAGAAAATTTTAAAAAGTTTTATACTGTAAATGAATACTCCATTGATGAAACCATGGTAGCGTACAAAGGAACACGAGCTGGAAATTTACTTCAGTATATGAAAAGCAAGCCGCAAAAATAAGGTTACAAATTTTTTATCCTATCAGGGGTGTCTGGTTATATTGTGGATTTTATTTCATACCAAGGTTCCAGCACCTTAGAAGAGTTTAAACGGCACACCTAATGAACTAGCGAAGGAGGAGATAGGACTAGGTGTGGGTGCAGCTGTTGTTACAGCTTTATCAAAATCAATACACATTCCTATGAAGTCAACAGTCAATCTTTTTTTATGTAGTCGCCCCTGCTCTTTCCCTAACCACGTCGTTTCTGATCTTGTCCCTTCTAGTTTTACCCAAAATCCACCGTAGCATACTCTGAGATAGCGCG